>NC_089231.1:42115997-42417588 GCF_963924675.1 Phocoena phocoena
TGGTCATGGAAGATTTGCTCTGCACAAAGATACCCTGAAAGGGGAGATTTATTTGTTGTTGTGACAACTTGGGGATGGGATGCCTTTCTCTATTCCACACCAAAGGTTTTAATTAGCTAGTGGTGGCCCTGTTGATCAATCTATAGCATGGTTTAATTTTGACACTAATGTTATACAATAAGTCTTACTATATTAGTCTAGATTCATTTTAGGAAGATGATATCAATGAAGTATCTCCAACTACTCAACCCTTAGGTATACAATGGAATGCTAACAGAATATCTTATCGAACAACTTTAAATCCTAATTTCAATTCTAGAAAGAAGCAATACCGAAACCAAAATAAACAAGCAGATGGCAAGTGTAATTGCAGTCTACTAAAAGGCTTGTCTTTCAAGCTGCCTGGACATGTAATGTCCTCATGCCCAAACTACACAGAGTACATCGGACTTGCCAAGTTTAGTACTTCCAGGTATCATTCAATATGAAAGAAATTTATAGGCTTACACTTGGAAATAAACTTACTTATTTAAGGAAACCAACATAACAGAGCTAAACCAGTCTAGGAAAGTAAAGATCATATCACACAATTACAAGTCTGGCTTTGAGTGAAAATCAAATGCTTTCCTCTAGAGAGGTATCACAACATTCTCTTGTAAAAAGAGACAGAAAACCTTTAGATAAATATTTTATTTTTTAAACAGAAAGCTTGGGATAACTCTAAAAACCTGGAAGAATTCTCATTTCCACCCCAATGAAAAATGAAGTAAAATCTAAAGCCAGAGGCCTTCATGTTAACTTGGAATTTGCATAAACAAGTAATACCTTCTTTGTTTTCATAGAGAAAGAATACCAACAATGTAACTTAAGAATGCACTGGATGCAGTAAGCCCTTGACTGAGAAGTCGGAAAATAGCACATGCCGTGAATGCTAAAATAATGAGAAATACACACATATGAAACAGCTGGCTGTGTCAGGCACCAACAATGTGCATTGTTGCTAGAATGCTAAATGTCAACACCCACGTCCAGAAACTGCTATCATGCAACATAACCTTTGGAATTTCACAGTACTGGTCAAACATATAAAGCGAAAGCAAAATACCAGGAATATGTCTGTTTTGCGATACGAGGAAGGAAAAGGATCTCCAACTTTATGAATAAACTCTCCCACCCTAAATAAATAATGCAGGAAGTCAAAGAAACCAACAGGAACAACACAGAAAGGTTCTGTTCTCCATCATGTTACCTCCCATCATAACAGACCTCAACCCATCCTTTTTTTAACCTTGTATTTGATTCTGCTGTTTAGAAAGTTCCCAAATTTAATCTTTCTTAATTATGCTTCCTTGAAATTCAAACTCTGATCATTTCACACCTTTTGGGATTATTAAAGCTAAAATACCAAGGCAGAAAGAAGACAGGGAACAAGGTCATAATCAGCAATCTGTTATTCTCCAGAGGCTTCTGAATATGCTTATCATGAAGATTCTATTCAGAAATATAACTGCTGAAATAACAACATGCTATTCATGCGATTACACCCAACATACGATATTAACTAATGTTTTGATGATTGGAAAGTTAAAAGGACCCAAATATTAGGGGCAATGAAAGTACTCTGCATCAATAGCCAAGGGGCACTATCGCTTCCGTATTGTCCAGCCTGTAGCTACACTGCAGTCAACAGCGGTGCAAAGTTAAAGCGCCCACTCTCTGCAGCACCATGCTTTGGGTGGGGGTGAGGGCTTCAGAGCTGGGAAATTATGCCTGGCTTATTTTGCATGAGGTTTGTTTTCCATTATTTTTCTTCACTATACTTATGCATATAAAGCTACTGGGTTTTGTTTTTGTTTTTTTTTCACCTACTTCTTTCTAAGAATCTACGCTGGACAAGCTATAGTTGAACTACTAAAACCCCACTGACTCAGAATATACTTCTAGTAAAATGGTAAAAGCTAACACGTCCAAGTACCTCCCTTTAATACGTGCCGATACTGAACACATTGTTCCCTGTGTCAGGAAATAATATTCTTAATGACTATGTTTCCCTTGCATTATACAAATACTCAAGAATGTAGATTTCCTTGGATCATGTCAAAAATCCACCTATCCCATTATACAGCATATGCTAAAAGGAACTAGTTAAGAAGGCAGAACCTGAAACTGTGACTCTGAGTTCAAATGTCATCTCCAAGATTTACTCACTGGACAATCTTGTGTAAGTTCCTCTGGGCGGTAGCTTCCTCATTTGAAAGATATTTTAAAGGATTATTTTAAAGGATTTGTATGAGGATTAAACGGCATAGGGCCTGATAATGCAGAGAATAATGTCTAGAATTCATAAAAATAAATGACAGCTAATGTAATTATTATTAGGTTATTTGGCTGGCCCTATATTGGTGAGATTATGATTTGTGCCTGTATGTGTACACACAAAACATATTCGCAACCATGGAAAATATATATATATATATATGGATATATAATGGCACATACACTTACAAAGAATTCTACATGGTCACAGCCATTCAACTATCAAAAAGAAAGCTGCAGATTTGCTGAGGCTGCTACAATTTAAAATGCCGCATGTTCAGTCAATTTTTGAAATGCTGTCTTAAGAAACTCAGCAATTACAGGGAATCTGGGCAAAATTCTGCAAGAACAGCTTTTCTTCTAAATGTATCTCCAGTATGAATTTCATTATTAATCAAACATTAGCATATCTGCTATATATTGTGCCATACTGTATGGGTAACTAATTTGTTACCTGGTTACACAACAAGAAGTTTTAAGACATTAATAAATAGCTCTTTGAGGACACTAAGAAGCTTCCAGGGTAGGTTTCTTAAAACAAGGCTTAGACCCTAATCAAGCAAGTGGCGCTTCCCATGAACATGTGCTCTACAACAAAACAAAATAAACAAACAAAAATACCCACTAACTCAAAGCTGTGTAATGTTTTAGTAACTGTAAAAAAAAAAAAAAAAAAAAGTTCAAAGGATATGAAACCAAAATGAAGAAAGTAAAAAATAATGAGACATGGCAATACAGAGATGTGAATGTTAGTCTTTACACTCACACGGAGGAAGATTTCACAGGGTATACACATTTTCTAAATCACTGCTTTTCAGAAGTATGAGTTTCATTTATGATTGCATCTATGTTTCTTAAATGCTCCAGTTACCAGTATCCAGTTTTGTATCTTTCGTTCCATCCTGGTTAGTGTTTTAGTACCTGCATCCTATTTGCCACCTGAATCAGCCTTTTTCCAGGCTTCCCTACCATCATACATTCTTTATTTCACCAATTAAAAAGGGATCTCAACACTGAATTCAATTTTGTTCTTTGGCATCTATAACATTTCTCAAGAGCAATGATACAAATGGCACGTTCAGTAAAGAGTATTTGACCTCTGTAGGATGAAACACTGTTACTACCCTAAATATAATACCAATGAAAGGAAATACTGCAATTTCAGTAGTTAACACAGAATTTACAAGTAACAGAATTCACTACAAAAATGTTAAGTTTCTTTCCTAAGTTTCCTTGTTTGTAATAGAGGAGTAGGTGGAGACATTCTAAGTCCAGGGGATTGGATGTGAATATTAAGTAGCTTTACAGGCTGGTGGGACTTTAAAGACATTTTAAACTTTATTTAAAAACATGGCTTCTCCTTCTTGCTATAAATATATCACTTAGAATGACACCTCTATTCCTAGACTTGGTAAGGGTCAGCAAGGAGTGAAGTGGAGGTGGCTCTCTCAGAAGGATGAAAATAAAAAATGAGGAAAGCAGTTAAACAAGGGAAAACCATGAATTCAGGACTAAATATGTAAGGTTTATATTTATTGACCTTATTACTATTACAATCATGCAATGTTCCCCTCTAACCATAGCATCTCTTTCATTTCTTCTGGGCACATTCAGCATTTCTGGGGTGGGTAGCAGAAGCTAACATTTATTGAGTGATTATTATGGACCACTCACTCTACCACATGCTTTCAGTGTATCACCTCACTTAATTCTTGGATCATTCCCATGTGAAGGGTACTTTTATTTTCTACATCTTCTAGAGAAGGAGTTTAAGATTCAGAGGAGAGAAGTGGCTTACCCAGAGTCACACAGTAGCAAGGGTTGTAAGCAGCTTATGTCTGAGCCCAGACCCCAACATTATAACCACACTTCCCAGCACCGTCTCTGGACAAGGACACACAACTCAAGACTGCTTACGTAACGTTGGGATGATACTGCAAAGCTGACCTCTATTCAGCACCAAACGCACTAATGGAGAGCCTACATACAAGCAAGGCACGATTGCTATTTTTCTTATTTATAACAATGCATTTCAGTAATAAGAAAGACATCACATTTATTTTGACGTCGACTATCAGATAAACACAAGATCATAAACGGAGACATTATTTTTAAAATATGCAACGCATGTATGAACCCAATATACTTGCTATAAAACACACACACACAAAATCTTAGTTCTGTATGATTCCAAACACATTTTCCCTCTTCTATTTTACATCAAAGGTCTCAGCTAACCCTCTCCTAGTTTTTAGCATAGATTAAAATCAGCATATTGAATATTAAGGGGTTAGTTGAATCTAGGACATCTCTGTTGCTTTCCGATTACTATGTTCTTATTTATTTTACTTGCTACGCATAACTTCCATTACCTTAAGTAGGCAGAACTGAGGGACAAAGAAGAAATGCCAGCAACCTTACCTGCTTGAGAGCCTTTTTGGTGTGTTGCTGAAAGGAAGACACTAACTTGCTCTGCACTGCTGTGTTAGGAAGGCTTGAATCTCGAGTGGAAGATGCCTCATCAATTACCTGCTTTGCACAAACTAGAAATAGAGAGATAATAATATTACTAATTTGAATTCCTTTTTTATAGCCACTGTAATTACCTCACTTGGAGCTTTTCTCCAATTGAAAATGGATACGTAAAATAAGGCAAAATAGCACAGTAAAAAGAAGAGTATCTCGCTTTAAAGGAAGGGATCATTTAATAATTGTGTGGCCACGGTTACAGTGAACTTCTCTAAGCCTCGGTTTCCTTACCCACTAATTGACGATAATTTCTATGTTTTGGGCTATTGTATAGACATAAAAAAGAACACAATATCTGTCTCAAGAGTTGGGAGTCAGTAGGTACTTTCTGGAGCTGAGTAGGGAGGCTGGACAATGCACAGCATTCTAAAGAAAGAATCTACATTGATGAAATTGTCTTCAATCTACTAACCTCAGAGGTACTATGATTCTTTTATTTAACAGCTCTCCTTCTATAGAATCTATGGTCTACTGGGGGGTGTGTATCCTCTTCTATGGGTCAAGGCAAACAGCACAGAGAAGGAGAAATGAAATCTGAGATGCTGGGTGTCAACTGAAGATAATTACTTTCAAGAAAATCATGTCCTCTGCAGACTACAATATAATCTGCTCATTTTTTTTATACCAGAGTCAAGCTTTCCAGGCACCTAGTCTATGCAAGTCAAGCCCACCGTCACTTTCTGCTCTATGACACCTGTGCTGGAGCTCCAACGCTTCTTTCTGGCCTCCACAGACATTCCTCCTGGGAGACCAGGTTTCACACTTTGGCAGCAGTGTAGACGCAGGCCTTTTCTGTGCACTTGATGGGAGGAGTTTATTTGGAAAATCAAAGTGAGGAAGCACTATGATTAGTGGCAGAATGAAGGCGTACGTCAAATACAGGAGGCAAGGGGAAGTTCGACAGAAGAAAATAGCTTGAGAACATATTGTAAAATCTCAAAATAAGACTTCTTAAGGGCACCAGGGTTTATGCTAATCCAAGAAAATTTTCCAAGGAACAGTAACTTGGGAGGATTCTGACCTGAGTTTTAAAGGAAGGTGGAGGAGTTAAAAATGATTCTAGTCAAAAATGGAGGCATATGCAATCCCACTACTGGGCATATACCCTGAGAAAACCATAATTCAAAAAGAGCCATGCACCACAATGTTCACTGCAGCACTATTTACAATAGCCAGGACATGGAAGCAACCTAAGTGTCCATCAACAGATGAATGGATAAAGAAGATGTGGCACATATATGCAATGGAATATTACTCAGCCATAAAAAGAAACAAATTGAATTATTTGTAGTGAGGTGGATGGACCTAGAGTCTGTCATACAGAGTGAAGTAAGTCAGAAAGAGAAAAACAAATACAGTATGCTAATACATATGTATATATGGAATCTAAAAAAAAAATGGTTCTGATGAACCTAGGGGCAGGACAGGAATAAAGACGCAGACGTAGAGAATGGACTTGAGGACACAGGGATGGGGAAGGGTAAGCTGGGACAAAGTGAGAGAGTGACATGGACATATATACAGTACCAAATGTAAAATACATAGCTAGTGGGAAGCAGCTGCATAGCACAGGGAGATCAGCTCGGTGCTTTGTGACCACCTAGAGGACTGGGATAGGGAGGCGGGAAGGGAGACGCAGGAGGGAGGGGATACGGGGATATATGTATGAATATATCTGATTCACTTTGTCATACAGCAGAAACTAACAACATTGTAAAGCAATTATACTCCAATAAAGATGCTAAAAAGAAAAAAGATCAATACACCTCCCACCAAATACTTTAGCCTCCATGTTACTAACTATAGTTCAATGCTTATTTAAAATATTTTATTTTGATATGAAACATAGATACAATAAAATGCACAAATCATAAGAGTTAAAAAAAAAATGGGCATATGCACGTGTTAGTGTCGAGAGCACTGCTTTAGACAGACTCAAGCTCATGTTGCCTAGAAATGAACATGTGGTCCATGAAAGAGCATACTTGGAAAAAAGAGTTAATCAAGTTTTATTTTAATAACAGAAAGTAATCAGGAAGCCAAAATGGACATGTTTTGGAAGATAAAATAATTGTTAGTTATTAGTGCCAGGTGCTGGACATGTGATCTCATTTCATCCTCACAGCTTCCTTGCGAGATGGAAAAGTATCATCTCCACATTCAAGAGAGAAAACTAGAGCTCAGAAAGGGTCAATAACTTGCCCATGGTCACACAGCCAAGTGAAACAGCAGAGCTGGGGTCGAAGGCCAGGTCCATAATCTTCCGCTTAGAATATCTGGCTTCGAGGGCAAGAACTGATACAAAAAATTTAATGTCTAAAGAAGTTTAATTTACGCGCGTCATGTTGGAGGACATGAAACAGGAAGTTAATGAGGGTACAGGGAATAAGACGTTGAGCTCTGACAAGAAAAAACTGAGAGCGATTGGCCCAGGAAACACTAAGGTTGAAGCTGCCAAAGCATGTGCCCAGGGATACAGGGAGAGAAGTCCTTGAGTTTAAGACCAGGTAACTTTTTTTCTATTCCACACAATATGACATTTTTCGCTTAAAACAGTCTAAATGTTCTAGTGAAGAAACATTTTATAACACTGATTGCATAAACTATGGCTTCTAGGCTTCTCTCCTTGGAAGCATCACTAATTTGTAACACTTTGCCAAAGCTTACTTATCAAGAAATAATCATCGGTTTATACTCTAAAGATAAATTTATTTTTGTATTGATTACATAGATGGCCTTTTCAATGTTCTGGAGTCGATATGAAGTGTGACAAACTGGGGAGGTGAGAGGAAGGTGGCAGGCAGGATATACGATCCCAGAAGAACAGACCTAAATGGATGGAATGGAAGCCCCGCCAGCAGTAAAGTGAGTATTAGCAAATACATTTCATTACTTCCACATTCTTAAATTAGTACTGCCACCTCGAAAAATACAAACACAATGGTAGTTGAAAAGGATAACCAAATGCAGTACATGGGTTTCGGGAAATGTGTGGAAAACAGGAGAATGCTTCTGCTTACTGGACATAGAAACAAATTTACTAATTTTCTTAGGAAATGATTTTATCCATAAGTGTTTCAAAGGTAAACTTCAAGGCAGCAGGATCGAAAAACAACAAATACCGAATCAGCGTAGATGTAATCAAAGCTTTATGTCTTATATTTTGTGACTGCTACAATAGGCAGTATACAATCAGCTGTCACTTCCTGAGGATAACAGATATCTAAGTTACGACTTGCTCTGTTTGTTTCTGACCTAGGAAACCACAGGGTATTGTGATACCTATTTCAGTATACGCTGAATGGTCGTTTAAATTCACTACTGCGCTATGTTAATAGTGATTCACATATATTTACATGCAGTGTTTCCAAAAGAGAGATTCTGTTCAGCTTTACCAGAATTTCAGCTGGAGGGCAGGACAATAAAACTGAAACAAGCATCAAGGAATACCGTGAAGTTTTTTCTTGAGGTGATTCAATTTCCTTTACCTCAACTCTGTTTTACTCTATCTTACATTCACATTCCAGCCTAGACCCAAGTGAAACATCATGAGAATTCCTTTACTACAGAGTCATTTTCCTACCTGATGCCCGATTCCTCTTTCTGAAGTTGGTCCTATTTCTCTGGGTCAAACCATTTTCCCTAATTATTTATTTCTGATAAAATAATTATAGAACTTTTAAGAAAGTAAGTGTAATAGAAAATAAAAATGTATGAATGTTCCTTTGGATCTAAAACTTATTTTAAAGGGAAAAAATTCAAGAATAAAAATGATTAGGACACAATGTAACGCATCTATAGGCCCCAAACAGTGTGCCTGCGTGTGTGTGTGTGTGTGTGTGTGTGTGCACGCCCATTGACAATACAGACCCCAAACATGAGCATCTAAGTGACTTTATCCATTCTTCTGCCATGTATCTGATGAGGGCGGCTGATTCTCAAAACTGCCATAGTTTGAGAGGCAGTTGAACGTATTCTTGCATATTCATATTCTGACAAAACACACAGTTTTCACTTTTACTTTATCCTTGTAGTTTTCTTAACAGATGTGATAAATAAATAATACAGGGCTTATTTTAAACAGTTGCCTGAATATTTATCTAAGGGGCTGAGTTTGGCCTCTAAAATATAAGCCAAAGAAAAATTAATGTTCGAGAAAGGACCAGGGGAAACCCCCTGTATGTGAAATTACAACAGGAGCCAGGAGAGTGAAGAATTAGGACAGATGTTTTATCCAATAAATATCTAACACTGACATGCAGCTGAGAAAGTGATATCTTCTTGGCATTCAGGACAGAATAGAAGCTTTTTTTCTTTTTTTTCCTAACTGTACGCTGGCACCATCACAAAACGCA
Source organism: Phocoena phocoena (assembly GCF_963924675.1). NCBI lineage: Eukaryota > Metazoa > Chordata > Mammalia > Artiodactyla > Phocoenidae > Phocoena > Phocoena phocoena. Next base: position 42,125,198 of record NC_089231.1, read on the forward strand.
TGCCAGGATTTTATACCTGGAAACCCCCACAAGACTGCCTGCCCTTTTCAGAGCTGGACAAGCCGAAGACGAGAAAACATGTGCTAAAAGGTACAGAAATATTATTTCCGTCTACGTTTTGCTTGCCTGCCCAAATCAGGCAAGCCAAATGCATAGCTAAAAGCTAATCTGCTAGTTTTTAATTCAAACAGTTAATGGGATTTTCAGTAGCTGTTGCTCACCGACCTCTACTCTCATTTACCCTCAGATTCCCAAACCCCTCCTCCAAAATGTTCTACTTAGAAGGCTGGGACCAAAGGGAGACAGAGGATTACAGGTAACCATGGGACAGCCTAGAAGGCTAGAGAAACTGCTGACTGTGTTCCAACAAGACTGGATTTCAGCCTCTTTTCTTAGAGTCCCAAGTTGTCCCTCTCTCCCTTCTTTTTCATTCACCATTCAACTTGACAATGTGACTGAACTGGAAAATATGGCTTAGAGGTCATATTTTTTAAGTTGAGTGCTAGAGAGGGTATGGGTGACATTCCCCCCAGTCTAAGTACCAATCCACTGACAGGTATACAAGAGGGCTCTGACCTTTAGCCCAAGACACAAAGAAGGCAGAAAGCAGAATGCAATCTTGACTCTGTCTTTATTTCTAGTTTCACATCTGCTTGCCTTCCCAACTGCCACCCTCTCTGATCCAGTCAGTCTAAACCTTGTGCCATTTCCTGAACACAGATACTTGCTGTATGTCTCACTCGCTCTGACCGTCCCTCTTCCACCTTTCTGCCTAGCAAACTCGACAGATCAAACTCAAACAGCTTCCCCAAAGCTTTCCTGACTAACCCAGTCTCCGAGGTAGACTTAATCCTCCCCACCCTTTCCTTGGAACTTAGTGTATGAATCCATGACAGTCCCTGCAATACTGGTGCTTGCGTCTGCCTTGCCACCCACAGGCCCAGCAACTCAGGGACTTACTTCTGTGCAAAGACAGGCACAGAGCCATTGATCTATAAATGTTTACTAAACTAAACTGTCCAATTTGATTTTCATTAAATTTATCTAAAGTATCTGTTTCTGAAGTTAACTTTCAATTACCGTTTTTAACAAGAATTCATGAACGGGGAGGTCAGCAACGCATAGTTTTTTACTATGCAAAAGTATACATAAAAGATGAATTTTTAAAATTTGAAAACAGAAACTTCATTAAAATTTTTAAAATTATCCTACAGTCAATTAGGGAAAGTACGAAAAACCAAACTACAAAACATCCTACGCAAGTCAGTTAGGAAGTCGTATGACCTGCCACTAAACGTGGATACGTTTCCTTCTACCATCCTTACTCGTTGCCTTATTTTAAGAGGAACGGTCACAGTCTGGAGGTTTTGCATGGTGAAATAAGTATCATTTAAAAGTCAAAATTAGAAATCACAATGTCTACTTGAAATGGCAGGAGCTGGGTGGGGGCAGAACCACAAAAGCCCAGGATCTGGGCACAAGAGAGTCACTGCAACAAAGATATTAATCTTTATATGTCGATTAAACTACCCACTAAGTGACTGGCTATCTAAGGTAACCGGGGTTCAAAGGGCTAATGGAGGCAGGGAGAAGAGCATGCTTTGACCAACTTCACTTCTATCAGTTCTTCCTCTGACCACTTCCTTTCGATTTTCTGAACAATCAGACTAGATGCACTCAAATCAAAAAACAGTTTTCTATCAAAATGATCCTGACATACACTATAGGCTTAATAGAGTTTTTATAAATAAAATTGAAATCGAAGAGCACACAGTATATTAGGGATAACACCGTGGCACACTGTGAGAATTCAATCACATTTTAAAAGAGGGCTGGGTCTTAGAGGGGGCTTAATTGTTTATTTATTAATCATTCATTCAACTGTAAAACTTTTATTGAGCACCTTCATTCCAAGGACTGTATAAAATGCATGGGAAAACAGTGACTAAGACCTAAGACCTGACTTTGAGACCACAGGTTTCTTAAAAATACTTTTTTTTCAAAAGACAATGGTATAGAGCTATTAATTCTGCCTGAGAAAAACCAAGTCTACGAAGACCTAGTGGTGATAACTAAAATTTGTTTTAAAAAATCAATAAGCAGGTAATTCAAAAGTATCCCCAGATTGGCAAATAATCAAAGAAGCTTATGTTTGTATTATAATATGTCTTATGTATTATACTTACATTTGAAATTGTACATATCAGATATTCTGGATAAACACAGCAGCAAAATACACGCCCAAAACTGTTAAAGGTAACTTAACGACAACCAGACAAACCTATTTGATCCCAACTAGATATTTCCAGGACTCAATTTCTTTCAGAGAAAAGACAATTCCTTAATCCTTTTTGGATCCAGACTAAGGAGAACCACTTCCCTCAAAGCAGTCCTTATTCCAAGATAGGTTTAGGTAACTAGATTTAAACAATTTTCCTTACTGCATTAAAAGAAAACATTCAAAGGATATGAGAGGCAAGCAATTAAACAGAGAAATAATAGCAATAAAATAATGGAAACAGCAATTTTCCCTGAAGACTTTCAAGGCAGACAGTGTCTAAACGTTTTAAGTATTGATATTAGATAATATATGAACATTCTCTATGAATAAAATATATCTAATATAACTAAAAATATTACTATACTTTACAGCCTGCTTCACTAGGCCAATGAAGTCCTCTTCTTACTCAGAAGAGGTCTACAGAAAAGGGAGCAAAATAAACCAGGAGGAATAAAGAATCAGACGATAATTATACCAGCCATGTACATCAGTAAGAACGTGCTCCATAAGATGTAATCGTGCCGGACACCTTAAAGATTTGGGTGGCTGATATCATATTGCTACAGATGATGCTCATCTGATATCCTGGAACTGGATGTATCACAATTTAATTGCAATGTCCACAAATGGTTCACAAACACTTTGGCTTGCACTGGACAGGACACTGAATCTCCACAGGTAACTAGGAGGAACTGAAGGTACAGGAATCCCTCTTAACAAGCACTCAATTTATCATCATGGCAATTTAGTTATACTAGTACCTCTGGATATCCATAAAAATATCCCTTTAAACTCAGACAAGAAAAGAGAAACTCAAACCAGAAATGAAAATATTTAATAGGAAAAGCATATCTGATAGGTACCAGCCTCTAACCACCTAATTGCTCCTACCAGAGAACCAACACAGATTCCTCTCAGAATTATGGAGAGTAATAACACAGTGAGCTGCTGGGAGGGGGGGAAACATTAGAAGCTATTCTCTTATATCACACGACACCTGTGATCTTCCACGCTGCAGCAAGCTCCTGAAACATCTACACAGAAATACAGGAACCCACCTAGAAAATGAGAAATAGAAAAAAAGCATGCAGGGAGAACATCATTAAAAGGTTGGTACAGGTCAAGGATAAGTGCTTCATTCACGGGCACTACTACTTCATTCTTCAACATATAAAAGAGAACTCCAGTGTACGGGAAAGGGAGTTAGATAAACACATGGTTAACTGTTTGAGAAATGGTTACACGCTGTCACTTTAGAGAAAAGGAAAGAATGGATTATCTGGCATCATGGAAAAAAGTACTTCATTTTAAGAGCATGGATGCTGTTGTTTCTCTATACCAATCACAAACTGTATCAACCAAAAAGAAATCTGGCTTGTCAGGATAGGTAATTGGGGGAGTACCTTTAATTCCGGTTTTATTTGAGAGGGAGTTTGCTTTTATCATGAGACCATACTCTATTTCCAGTCTTTATATTATGAAATATTTCTCTCCTAGCACAAGAAAAGAGGGGGAAAGTACATTTAAATGGGTCACTTTATCTGCACTTAAAAAGAAAACTTTTTTTTTTCTTCCATGACTCTGGGCTGTTAAAATTGACCAAAATCCACTTACACAAGAACAAAGTTCATAGTTCATGGAGAAATATGTAAGAACAAGAGGTCCCTAATGGGTAAAAGAAATGGAAAATAGTATCTATAAGTAATGTTTGAAAGGGCTGGGACAAGTTATTTGGAGAAGTTAAGATGAAGGGGGTGAGGTCTAGATGATGCCCAGCTGTTCTCCATCATCAGAGGGAAATACAAGAGAAAATTGGTTTAATTAAAAGCTCAAGAGATTTCAGCGTAAGGAAAAATTTCTTGACTATAAAAGTTATCAAAAACACAGAGAGACAAATATAAATGAGTCTGTGAGATTCCCATCCCTCTGGGCATTTACTATTAGAATGATGTCTACTTTAATTGACTGGCTTAAGTAAAATGTTGGCACGAGAGAGGATCCAGGCCTGCATGAACTTCTGAAGTCCCTCATACTTCTCCTGAACTGGGAAAGCTGTGGGCTGGAATGAAAGAAAGGAGAATGAGAGTGGGCAGAGGAAGTTGTATATCCTGCCAATGATCATTTCTGACTGTGAAGAGTATTCTTTTTCCTCTGTATTTTCTTCCACGTGTAACTTAAACATCATTTTCACATACTTAAGTTTCCCTGGCCCACCAATGTAGAACAGGTGTCTGTAGGAGCCAACGAGGCTGTTAACGAAAATGCAGACGTTGGATCAAAGACAAAGTAGCCTAACTTACTTTGACAAAGTAGCCTAACCTAAGAAAATCAGGGGACCTGACGCAGTCACTGAAACAATTCCCTTCCCTCCTACAAGATTCTCAGGAATGGCTGTCAGGTGGAAATGGATGGTGAACACAAAGAAGGCTCATGCGTCATCTGATGTAAAATCACACGGGAGCAGTCACAGACAAGCTCCTGAAAAGCCTCCAGCAAGACCAGACATATAACACTGAGAGCAAGGACACACCACACAGTTTGGCGACATTTTCGAAAGTTACTTGAACACTCCCTTCACGGCTCCAGGGTCCCCTCATTTTCCCTTCTCTCCCCTCGTATAAAACTGCCACTGATAAACTATCAGTGTGAATACTCCCTGAGGGCACCAAAACCTTTATTAGTACCCTTCTCACTTCCTCCAGGAAGCTGCTCATCTGTGTGTAATTGATGTCTCAAAAGAGATCCTATGCACACACTTCAGGCCATCTTAAAGCACTTTTCACTTTTGAAAAAAGACCCCTCTGTGGCCTCTGAGCCAATGCAAACAATGAGTGAGCAGAATAATGTTTCATTAAGTTAACACGACTCCTGCCAAGAACCAGACAATCAGAAACCTGCTTATAAAACTGGCCATAAGGAATAATGAAAAGGACCACAGAAAATTCTTCAAATGTTGGAATCATTATTCACCCTGGGATCTGAGGACTAAAACATAGGATATGTGTTCTCTATAATCTTTTTCCCTAAATAGAGACTTTGAAAATACTAATTCTCCAGCTAGAGTGCTGCTTCCTCCCTGAAAGCCATTAGGGTTAATAACAAGCAGAACCTTTTTTGATCTCTATGGATGAAAATTGTACATTCTCCAGTCTCCTTATTTTAAAAGACTGAATAGGATGGTTGCTTTTGATTGTAAACATGAAATATATCAGGGCCACAAAAAGAGAAGCTCATTTTTTTTCCTGTTAATAACAATTTATAAATAGATGGGGAAGAAAGTGAAGGCGATCTACTGAGTGTGTCATTTCTTATAAAATATGTGTGGTTTCTGCAGCCAGCAATGTACTGTAAGTCAACTTAATATGTGTGAGCAAACTCATGATATACCAATGTATTATGTTCAGAAAACAACTCAGACACAAACATAACCATAAATCTCTGAATAAACTAGCCCATAAAATTCTACATATTTTCTTTGGGTGACATAGATCTATACTTATATTGGCATAAATGGTCATGGGTTGTCAACAAAGATATATCAAGTGATTCACCTAAATCACTGTTCGATCTTCAGAGCTAAGCTGGTAAAATGTGAAGAGTTTACTTTCTTGAGTCTCTAATTCTTATTAACTTGAAAAACTTGTTTAAGGAGTCAAAGAAACATAATGCACAACTATAGCTTTGTGTCTTGTAAATTCTATAATTGATAATGTATCACGTTTCCTGCACTCTAAAACTTTTCAACAGAACGTTAAAACAAAGTATCCTGGCAAAGCACCTCTCATTTAAAAACGAATCTGTTTTGCTGGCCAACTGATTGAAAGAAGAGGACAAAAACATTACTGTTATTATCTTAACTCTACCTAAAGACTCAAATGTTACTGACTGGAATCAGGCTGAAAGATTTCTTTCTGGTTATCAGTTTTTGTAAAGTACTTTCTTTTCAGGTACTTCACTGTGTTTCCCCTTTAGTGGTGCAACAAATGTCAACTAATCTTTGTTAGTTTGAAATAGCTCTATGCTAGTGGAGGCTTACTCTTTGGACTGCCACAAGCATATCCTACCAATTGAAAGCTATTATTCACCTTGATACTTTTCACCCTTTCATCCCAAAGGAGGAACGGGAAAAGGAGAAGGGAATAAAGATTTGAAAAACAGATGGTGGGACCCTCCCCTCCCCTCCTCCTCTCCCCTTGCCCTTTCTCCCATGCCCCTGCAACCCCACACATCCCCACCTTCCCTCTCTAATTATATTTTCAAAGTATATTTGTACAGCTGTACGAAGTGTGGAAATTATATCCGTTCTAACTGCTGGTTCAAATACGTATTAGAAATAGAGTAAGCAAGGAAATCACCTAAACCAGTTCAGGTTCATAGTATTTATTATCGATTTGTAAGAAATCATGTGGTAGCCCACTCCTCCATTTGGATAAGCTCAAGTTTATAATCAGTACAGAGTTGGACAAATGTTGAAAAATCAAACTGCACAAAAGACACCTGGCTAAGAGTGTTCCCTACAGTCCCAGGCAGAGTCAGTGGTCAGAGCCCGGCTTTTGGTGTCACTCACATCTACCTGGGCTTGACGCTTGGATGAAATATTTAACCTCTAAGTCCGTTTCCTCACTGGTCAAAAATAAAATTAAATTAAAATTAAAAATAGAAAAATTAAATAAAACACAATAACAGAGCCTAGGAAGATTGAATATCTCACAGGAATGCTGTCAGGATTAAACGATCTACATGTAAACAGCTCACAAAGCCTAGGCATTGTGAGCACTCAACATATTTTCAATATCTAGGTTTGAAAATGTAGCCTAGGGTTAATGGACTCTACACATAAGTCTACGGTACACAAACGGAGAGGAAATATACTTGTCCTATAAGAAGCAATTGTGGTTTGCAATAAGATGGAAAAGTGGGCAAGTCAAGGGATACTCAAGGAAATAAGCTATTTACTATTCTTTCAGTGATTCCTCAAAGCAATTTCCCTACTACAACTTCAAAGGAGAGGCCAGGAAATCTAGTTTTGGTCACATTAGCTGGAGATGTGTGGGTATGTGTTATTTGGTGAAGTATCTATTCACATTTCAAATTAGGGGAGTTTGCCTATCCCTGCTCTGGTTTAATTACTGGCTAAGTGCTCTCACCCTGTCCCCGACCCCTTCCCAGCCACTAAAACCCTCCCACTCTTTCCTCTGACATTCAGGATTAGTCGTTAGCAAAATCTCTGATTAACCTCTATCTTTTTCCCTGAACCCTCCCTTCGCATCTTGATCTACAAAACCTGGCTCTCTCCCGCGGACACTATTTCCCCTGGAACACTCTCAAGTAGCAGCCTGTCTCTTTTCCACGCATCTTGTACCGCTGGGCCTGGAAATGGGACGAGGGGACTCTATTCTCCTTCCCTGCTCCTTAGATGCCTCCAGCATCAACAGACTGCTCCTCCTTACTAAATATTTACCAACTCCTGGATTACTCCCTTTCATTTTCAGGAGATTTTAGCTCCTAAGTGCTGCATCCTTTCAATGCTAGTTCTGTCATAACTGTCTGTTTCAATATCCACACAGACGATTCTCTAATATTTCATGGCAGGGCCACCACCAGCCTTTACAACATCTTTGTGCAAATAGGAAAAGGCAACATTTCCTCCAGGTAGGCCCTGCTCCATCCCAGGACGCGAAGCTGGGCAGAGGAAGGCCTGCTGAATTTCAGTCGCTGATGGTCACTTCAGCCAGGCCACTCTGAAGAGGGTACACACACTGCCTAAGCATTCATGACAGCCTTCAACCTACCCTCCCTCTTTCATCTCAGACATGCATCCCATATCACCCTAACCTCGATTTCACACATTCCACTCTTACATCACCTATCCTTCCAACTCATTTCCTCTAGAACACCAAATCAAACAATCTGGGGCTTCCCTGGTGGCGCAGTGGTTGAGAGTCCGCCTGCCGATGCGGAGGACATGGGTTCGCGCCCCGGTCTGGGATGATCCCACATGCTGCGGAGCGGCTGGGCCCGTGAGCCATGGCCGCTGAGCCTGCACTCCGCAACGGGAGAGGCCACAACAGTGAGATGCCCATGTACCTCAAAAACGAAACAAAAAAACCAAAAACAAACAATCTGTCCACCCTAGGGAGACCTCCACCTCCTCCTTCACAGCATCCCACACACAATCGTGTCTTCCCTCACCTCCACAACCAGCTGAAATTCAATGGAGATGGATTTCAATGTTCTATGTCATGTACCCTCATGTACCCTGTGTCCCACTCTGGCTTCATCATTCACACCTGGCAAAATCCCAGCTCTGGTCCAATCCAACTCTGTACCCACTCCACACTTGTAAAGCGATCGTGAACATGACTGGAGGAAAATGTACAACTATGCTGGCTGATCTCATGTTAATTTCACGATTAGCCACTTCAGGAGTGTCCTTAATGCTGCTGGACTTGAGACAAACATTTTCTATCTTCCCCTTAGATCTACAAAGCTACTTCCCCATCTTCACCCTTGGCTGAAGAACCTGTTTCCTATTTCACTGAGAAAAATGGAGCAATAAGAAGCGAACTTCTATACCAGGCCCCATCACTTCTCTGACACTGTATCTTACCATCTTCTCCCTTGCTCACTCTGGACTCCAACTACACTGGCCTCTTGATGTTTCTGGAACATTCCAGGCACTCTACTGCCTCAAGACCTTTGTGACTGCTCCTTCTTTTACCTAGAACTCTCTCCCATCAAATGCCTGCTCCCTCACTGCCTCGGGTCTTTCCTCAAATACCCCTCTCTCACTCTTATCTCCTTATTTAATTTATTTTGCCCCATATCTCTTGTTGGCACTGAATAAGCTGTAAATTTTACATGTTTCTTTTGCTCACGGTCTGTCTCTCTACCAATATAAAATCCATGAGAGGTCTCTTTCTGTTCTTCTTTTTAACTGTCGTAACTATAATGTCAAGAACAGTACTTGGCACATAGCAGAAACTCAATACATACGTTGATATATGTTAACAGAGAGGTGGTGGAGGAGGGAGAGGGAACACGCAAGTGCTCATGCAAGCAGGCAGTACGGCAAAAGGAGTGACCCAATAAGATTCCCCTTCATCCTACTGAAGGAGAAGGGTGTGCCCCTTCCAGAAATCCAGAAAATGTCATGCATCTCTGCTTTGTTCTCTTTCTAACCACAAGGACCTGCCAAAGTTCACAGCACTTTGGGGGGCTTAGTTGAGTTTTCAAAAGGTATAGGAATAAGGACAGCAAATTCAATGAAAGTTGGCTAAAAAAAGTCTAGAAAGCCGACTTCAGCCATTTTACTAAGACAAGAATCTGTTTCCTCCATTAATTCAGCACCTCAGCTGCAGGTCAGATAGCGCTGGCGCAGAGCCAGTCCCTTGGGGACTATCAGAAAGCACATCACTTTAAAGGGCAGGAGTGGCCAGTCAGAATACAAAGGGACTCCTATGACCATTAATAAAATGAATGGCTTTGGGCTATTACCGAAGTATGATTTCTCTGCAAGGATCCTTTAAGGCTTCTTTGTTTAAAGATAATTTACTGATTTCTATGAGTCCACCGACAGAGACTTTAATGACACACTCTTCCTCCCAAATCATGATCTGGGTCCACTTGGGGGACCAGTAGGGTTAAAGAAAAGTACAGCAGCTTTTGTGGGACAAAGATTTGCCAAAACTGCAGCACAGAAATTACATACACCAACGGAATCACAATGCAAATGTTTTGAGAAAGATAAAAATGGATCCACATGGACAGAATTCAGAGGTGGAAAATGCCCCCTTAGAATTCTAGAAGGGTTTCTCACCTTTCAAAAGCATTTCAGAAGAATATAACTTATTTGCTCATTGTTTTGCTGTCAGGAATGTTAACATTAAGCTTAATTTATTAAGGACAAACCTAGGAACAAAGCTATTATAAAACTACTTGTGATCACACAAAAAATCAGCACAATCAGAAATAAAACACTGGCATTCTCAGGCCTCACTTTTATAAGAATAAAACCACGACATACCCCAGTAACCCTCTCAGATTGCAGGAGAACTATACTGATAACACTCAAGAATACTATCCAGGGAAAGCCATACTGCTAAAAAACAAAATAAAACAAAAAGCAAAGAGCTGTTTACTTTTCTTAGGTGCTAACCTTTTGAACCAGAATTGTTTGATGATAAATCTAAGAGGCAGTAGAAGCTTAGAAGAAAACTGTTAGAAGCTTAGAAGAAAACTGTATCTATAATGGTAGGGAACTCAATTAGTAAGTTATTGGAATTCTACATAACCTTTAAGAGAACAGGGTTTGTATCCTGAAATTTGTCACACTTACCTCCATTTCCTTCCCCATTGGCACTGACCTCTGCCATCTCTGTGCCTTCCAATTCAGACTCACAGCCTAAATCCAACGTTCCATCAGCTGAGCATGACGACTCCTCTTTCTATATTATTTTAAAAATAATGATTTATGGAGATGTATTAGCAATTGAAAACATTCAAAGTACTTCCACAGTCCTAAGGAATTATCACAGTTGCTTGTGATTTGGAATTTCAATACTGATTTACTTTTTAATGTAAAACCATAGTTGAGCTTTTGGATAACCTTTAAAATCTATACAAAAAACAAGGGTTTTTTTTTTTTAACATATGTTGTTTCCATTTTTCTAAATTTTACCTTCTTCCTTACTTTAGAAAATGGCTTAACGACTCAGAATTTTAATCATAAATTAAATACCCAAGTAGCTACAAAAATCAACTGAAATAATACAAGCTCTTTGATTAACCTGTATTGTTTTCTGAAACACACACAGTTTAAGAGACTGACCCTAAGTAGCTGAGAAAGAACCCCTGCTTCTTTGCCAGGTATAACTTTTAGCATTAAAAAAAAACAAAAACAAAACAAAACAGAAAACTTCTCAAAGGAAATTAATGAACTTTAAATGTAACCCATCATTTATTAAAGCAGACTTTTTTTAATTTATAAGAAATAATACATTGATTTTGCTTGATGCAAGTGATGCAACCATTTGCAGATCACCAGCTTTTGTTCTCTGGAATTTTGCATCTTACATGGCATTTCCATTCTAGATGGAAATGGGAATTACTCTAAAATAATTAAGACTCAGTTATCTGAAGCTTTTTATTTCTCTGTTCTTCTCATATAACAAGTATGCATTATTAGTAAAAACTTCCCGGAGATCAGTGGTTGTTTTAAATTTGAATAATTGATTTAAATCAGCAAATTTTCAAGAAGAAGGGGTACATTTCTCATTTTTTGTAAAAGACAGAAAGGCATACAGGTGTGAAGCCCGTATATCAACTGATGGTCATTAAATCAAATAGTATTTGGCAACTGTGATCATCTTAAAACTTGGCTGATCAACCATGGCACTCCTCCATGTAAATTTTTAAGAATCAAGAATTTTAAGGAAGCCACAACTATTTTCCATTACCATATGTTAGAGTGAAACCACAGATATGTTTTCTTTAAAGAAAATGTCATTGTTTATTCTTAATATGAAATCACTTTTAAGACATCTGAAAACATTTAAAAGGCAAAGGAGTCATTCTACCCTTCACCCAAGTCTAATTTTGTTTACCTTCACATGTAAATGCATGATACATAGTAATAACAGACATACTACGCAGAACAGTCCAACTTACTTTGAGAGCATAGAGGCCTGACTTTCCAGGGATTTTGAAGAATGTTCCATCCCCTATTCGAGTGTTAGTGTGAAGCATTGCATTCAGACAGGCTAATGGAGAAGTTCCACTAGAAAATAAAAGTGTGCAAAAAATGAAGCCGTCTGAGACGCAGTTTCTGTGGCAAAACTGTTCTCAGTCTCTTAAGAAAAAAAAAAGACCCCTCGCATGCCTTTTTAAAATATCCTCCCAACCCCGAAAACATCTACATTACAATAACAGGCCAGTCCAGTTTCGCCAAAGTTAATCAGATGCATCTGTCTTATAGGCTTCAGGCAAAAAGTCTCCTGAATTGAAATTATGCTTTTATTCATAAAGCAACCAACACTATATTTCAAAGAAACCAAAGCCCAAACGTTTATGTGGTGCTATTTTGCAAATAATACCATGAAGCCTCAGGTTTTAAATATTACAGACAACTTGATGGTTGCACTTGAATGATCAAATAAACCAAGTTCAAGGACAGCTCCATCCTATAGGTTGAAAAGCAACAAAAGAATAATAAACCACGGAAGAACTGATTTGAAAGTACAAGTATTTAAGTTACTCACGGGATTGCATTTCTCACCAAGGCCAAATAAAAATCTATATCTGTGTTTATATCTCTCTGATACAACTTCTTCAATGACATCCTTTCCTCAGTCCTTTATTTGTCAAATAAAGAAATATGTGTTTGGGAATTCTACCCAGCTAATAATTATGTTCGGTAGTAAAGATGCAAGTGACTAAATTATGAAGACAGATTTTTTTAAGAAACCAAACAGCATTACACTATTATTGATTCAAATATCAAAACACGTACGTACAAACATTATTGAAATGTATTCATATACTTAAAAAGATGTTTATGAAATGTATAACATGTATGTATTTCCTGGGGTAGACTTTAGAACTTTTTGTGTGTTTTGTTTGGAAACTGATATTTTTGTACACTAGAATTTAGAGGTAGAACTGTTACTTTCCTTTACCTATGTTTCCATATCCATTTTACTTCCTAATACGCTAAAAGATCAATATTTGGTTGAACCAATAAAGATTAGAAGCCCTACTCCACCCCATTTACCTAGTAGGGGTTCTGGGTATGTAATCCAAGATATCCTGGGACGAGAGAACCTTTAGGATATTAAGGCTTCAAAGTTTGAATTTCTGTGATAGAAACATATTTTTATGTCACTAACTAAATTAAAAGTTTTCTAAAACCCAAGATTATCCAATCCCTTACTATGAATACTCACCAATAAAATGAAAAAGCCAAATTTGCTGAGTTGACACAACACACAATAGCAAGGCAGCATAGATACACAGCATGGTCATAAAGGCTTATAAGTATTGTAATAAGAAGAACACTCTTTATTATTTTAGGAAACAGCTTCTCTGTGCCAACACATCAATATGATTCCATTTGGTCTGACAGGAAGCCAGAGCCCTGATATAAATTTGGTCATAGAACAATGCAGTCAGAACACTGAAGTACACATAGAAACAATGCTGGACGTTTACGTAATATCTTTCCTCTGGAAGCTTCTACAAGCTTACAGACCTCATTTCATTATTTTTCCTCATAAAAGATGTTCTGTTCATATGTAAAGTGGGCCAGGCATACCTTATAAAGTAAAATATATTCATCTCTCAGAAATAGCTGTCCATGAATAAATTCCAGATAAATAATGCTATCCACGGTATACTGAAGACTGCAAAATATATTTTTTTATCATCATTCTCTTCAGAAAAAGCACAGACAATTTGAAGCTGGGAATTATTATGCCAGCTTTGTGGAGCTTTAATTTGGTGAAACTGTCAGAAACACAGATTTTTCTGGAGGGACTTGGCAAGAAAATGTTAACACTGCAAGTAAAGTAGAATCCTATACATAAAAATGAAACAATGTAGATGTTTTAAAGATATAACTTAATACAACTGTGCACCTATCAAACCTCACACACACGCTTCCTGTTCTTTATTCCTAAGGTCCTAGTACACACAGTTCCAAGAACTCAGCTTTAGAATATTAGAGAATAATACAGATTTAAAGACAACTAAAAAATACTGAACGAATATAATTTACTATCACTATAATTTACATTTTCTTTCTAAGGTACAGTAAACCAAAGATAATTGTAGAAGATAAATTGATTATTAAATAGCAGTTTAATGCTATGCCTGCTGCAAACGTAAGTGATAAACACCCAGTTTCATATAAATAATAAGCTCTGTTGAACATGAATATATTATTAAATTATACTGTTTATTAACTCAATAAACTCAAGATTTACTGTGGAAGTATTTTTTAAAATATGTAATTTACAATCACATAACAACAGATCTCCAAAAGTCTCAATGACTACTGTAATTTCCCCAAATCTTTCCCAAAACAAACATATGAAATTCGTTTTATTTCAAAACTATATAACGTTTGCATTTCAGAAGAATTAAAAAATACTTTGCAATCGAATGCAAATTTTACTACTCAAGTCAGTGGTTGATAGTCACTTAGTTTTAAACATATCACTTGCATTTCTTCCTAGAAAAACACCCGAATTATACAGTCCATTTTATTTAAAACAATAAACCATTAGCATCGAAAGAGTGAAGTGCTTACTAAAAACGTAACTGTTTTATCCACTGCATATACACAGGAAAGTGAATTTTAAAAATCTTTCATACCCTTTACTTATTGCTATTATTCTCAACATTTCCATAAGGTCTAGAAATTTTGAACTGCTTTCCCTGAAAACATGAATGTCTTAATTAACTGTCATTGAACAGGAGTAAATAAAAGTCTCATTTACGTATTTTTATTATTTTAATATTCAGAAAAAACAGAACTAGCAAGTATACCTAGGCCAGCTTTAAAAAAGATACAAACATACATTTATACATCTGTATATATTAAAAAAGCACAATGACTTACTGTGGGTATGAAAGAAGATGAGGCAAGTATGTGTTAAAAGTCTGTATTCTTAGACAACACGGACATCTTCTATGCAATATTTCTTATTTTTAATTAAAAAAAGTTTGTTCACACTTAACGCAAGAGTTAATCACCTCAGTCAGAATTCAAAAGCTAAAATTTCTGGAATAGAATACGTGTACACAATATATGAAATAAAACAACATTTTAACCAAAAAAATCTCTAAAATTTCAAAAGTTACTTACTTTCTAAAATGATGAATTGGAAGAATTGCGATATCCCAATTTATAAAAAGAAAACAAAAAAGAAAGGAAGGGAAAAAAAGTTAGTTTTCCAACTTAAAATGCAATTCTACATCTTACCATTTCAATAAATAAGACAGTGTACAAGAAACACACCAAACTCTTAGATTTGGCTGTTGGCAGGGAGGAAAACACTGGAGGACTGGGGTAAAAGGTGAATTCTACTTTCTTCCCTAACACTTCCATAATGCTTTCCTTTTGTCCACAGGCCTCATATAGTTCCACACTAGGGATATAATTAGGAGTAAATAAGCAGGACACTATTTGCCCCCAATTCTTTTCTTTCTCCCATTCCCTGTAATTGAGCCCTTCCCTATACACCTGCCAGGGTAGATATACACCTTATTCTATTTGTTTGTTTTCCTCCTTAGACTGTAGGGTTGTGGAACCCTTCTGGTTTGTTTTCATTTCCCACAACCCCTGAAGCAGAACGGGGTGGAATTTGGAGGCAGGGGAGCAGGCATAATTTAAACTGTCTAGACATCAAAGAACCCCCAGAGATGCTTTGCAGAGCCCCAGTGCTGTGTGAACTACAGAAAAACCATTGCTTTATCACATCAAATTGTTGACAGAACACATAAAATTTTACTAATAGTGCACACTTGGTGAAGAGAATGGATGGCCTGTCTATTTTAATAATTTTAAAAACCAGAACAAATATCTGGGGAATGCAATTGGAAGAATATTTACACACGACAAAGAAAATATCATCGTTGTGGTCCTCTGTTCCTTTCCATATAACATAATAATGCTTTACAAGACAGTACTTAAGTAATCCAAGTCTTAAACTACTTTACTAAGTATCCCTTAATAATAATTTTAGCTGAAAGCTATTTCCTGCAAACATTCTAAAATCTCGTTTTACAATTATGGGAGCATCAAAAACGTAATCCTGAACAACTGAAGTCTAAAAATTCAACAAATTTAAGGAGCAATTATTAAGCAGCATTATTAGTCTGTTATTGTGCTGTCTTATTAATATGAATTAATTGAAACAATTTTATGTTTACTCTTTCAAAAAAATTAATAATAGTTCCTTTCAAGTATTTTCAGTGTTGACAGCCTAGAGAAAATGTCTTAATTTTAAAGGATATATTTTTAAGGGGAAATTATGTGGGCCTCTGAGGTGGAGGTAACGTTTCAGTTCTTTATACAGAATCTTAGTGTTCACTATGTGAAAATTAAATTGTTTACTTAGAATTTGTGCATTTCACTTTATATACATCACATTTCACAGAAAAATGTTTTTAAAATGTTAAAAAAAAACCAATAATGCACACTTGGATTTACTTACGTATTTACATATTTAATGGGCAGGTCACTACTACTAATAGAAGAATAAACTATTTCTACCATTGAATGTGGATGACTCTTAAACACACATACACAAGGTTTATATCAATTGATAAATCAGTAACCTAGATGATTAAAAACTACCCTAGAATGTCAAGCCAAACAAACTTCTTACTCTTGAGAAATATTACTGCTAGTCTGGAACCCCCCAGAATGACTGAAAAATAAAAATTTTAAAGTTAGAGTCCTTTATACATATGTTATCTGAAGAATCCCAGCACATAAAATACTAACCAAAAAATGACCTACAGCAATTCTGAAACTTGATTTTGAAGACAAAAACAGTGCCCCAAACTTCACAGTCCCTGTAAGAGGATCACTAGTGAAAGTTTTTAATGGGCACTGACTTATGACAAATAACAAATATTAGAGTTATAAAATGTTAAGTATGATTCCCAGTTTTGCAGATATAACTGAGACTGAGAGGTTAAGAATCTTTCTACAGTTAAACAGCTAACTGATACAGCTGAAATCCAAATTCTACTCTGATTTCAAAGCCCATATAAACATATAAAAATAAATAGGAACAACCAGTTACCTCAAGAGATGGGTCATATTTAAAAAGAAGATAGTTTGCATTTTTCTATGTAAAGAATACCTACATGATTTTCAATATTCAACATGTCTGTAGGGTAAAATTAGAGACTTAGTCCCAAGTACTCGTTTATAGGTGGGGATATTGAGGCAAGAAATAAAATTACCAAGTGACATATGTTGTACAATTTAATTCTTAAATTTAGAGAGACAGTTTCAGACTCTAAACCTAGACATGCATCTCTGATTGGCTTGAACAGTATAAAAATATATTATTTGGGGAATATAAACAGGCATTTGAACTTAGACTCTGTATCCACTTTATGGACATTACCAAGCTACCACTAGATAGACTGCAGTGGTTCATACAGCCATATTCACTAAACAGACCTTTTGTTTTAGGAGACAAGAGTTTCAAAACATCAATACAAGGACAAAAGTTTGCTCGGTGTTATTTTAGAATAGGATCTATAAGGAAATTAAGAAATGGCCCTAAAAACGTGTAAGCTAAAGCATATAATCTAAATTATAATTTTTAAAGACCTCCAACTAAAATATGAGGTGAGATGGTTATCTTTGATTATAGACATTAAGGAAAGAACACACCACATGTATAGCTGAATACTGGCGATTGTGTCTCTACAACTATGCATGTCGTGACATGCCATATTACCACTGCTATACTAAGAAAGGCAGTGGAATACAATGAATAAGACTGTGACTTGTGGAGCCAGTCAGCCTGAGCTCAGCTGAGGCTAGACCATTTACTAGCTCTACGACTTTGGACTTCACCTCTCTGGGTCTCAGGTTTCTCAACTACAAAATGTGGATAAGAAAAGTCACTATTGCCTGGGGGATCATTCTGAAGATTTAATGAGTTAAAACATGTAAAACACCTAGAATTATGTCTGGCATATTGTACGTGTTCAAAAATTGTGAGTTATTAGTAGTAGTCTTATTATCTAGTACTATTATGGCTCAAAGTAACCAACACCTAGAGGTACAAAGGATGGCAAATGGAAAGAAATTATATATTCTGTAGCTTGTTTAAAGAATTGGGTCAGGTAATATTTTGTCTGATTTCATTTTTGTTTCATTAGTAAAAATAAGTGAAGATACGCAAGTGTACACACCCCCTATCCCACAGCCTTTCACGTGATAAATATTGAAAATAACTTATTCAGTAAAGGCAGAGAGAACAGAATGATAATAATAAATATCTATTATTATAGTTGCCATTTATTGAGCATCCCTAACGCAACCGGGCTTTCACAACTATTATCTATATTCCTTACAGTCACCATAAAATGTAAACATGATTCCGAGTTTTACAGATGTAACTGAGGCTGAGAGGTTAAGAATCACAGTGTAGTCAAATAAGAACTAAGTGACACAGCTGAAACCAAATTCTACTGATTCCAATGTCCGTGCTCTTTCCACCACCCCACATTCTCTGTCCATAGAGTTGTTTCTTCCACTTAACTATCCTTGGATACTACCAAAGAATATTTAGCACTTGAAGGAAACACACAAAGAAAAGCCAGATGCTGGAAAATGGTAAGATGTTGGCTCCATCTTCCCTCAGCGTTGCCTATAACAATGACTCCCCCGGGGTAAATTTCAAATAATAAAAAGAAAGAACTAGATTGCAGAAGATGACACTGTTGGTTGTCTTGTTCAGGTACTGCTACCCCATGAACACTAAGGAAGAAAGACCTTTGAGAGAATATGGTAGAGAATTCAGATCCGTAACTGAGAGGCCTCTTTGTAGAACTAGATCATTAAAGAATAACACAATCCATTAGTTGAATAAATATTTATTGAGCACATTATATGTGCCAAACTAATCTTGAGATAAATTTGCACTCTGACAGTGCTTTGTACAGAACAGAAATGCAGGCTGAGCTGAACTGAATTCTCTGAATACATATGAAATGACTAGGGATTCAGGAGCTAGGAGCCTTGAGGCATGTGCCACAAAAAGAAGAAAATCATTTGGAATTTAGATGTTACCCCTAGTTTATTCTAAGGAGATGACTGAGATGGGATCATGTGTGGATTTCTTCTATCACTAACTCCGATGCAGAGGCAGCCAACCCATGGCCATTGATGGCTCTTCAGGACTTTATACTACTTCCCCACAACTATAATCTCAAAGAGAATATCTTCATTTATGCTAAAACACCCACATAGCTTCCAAAATAAAATAAAACAGTGGATTTCATATATTAAAGAACAGACATTGTAAATATATTTAGTACGATAAGATAGAGTCATATAAAAATGTTAATTTCTATGTTCTACTTGTAGCTGCTCACACTCTCCCATTTTGTTAGCAACGGCTAGTATTACAGTGTTTCTGAATGTGTTCTATGGGATATTAGTCCCAAGTGATGCTCAAAAACCTGTCAAAGGAGTTTCAGAAAAGCTGCATTCTCCCTTTGCAAACTCACCAAGTACATTAACAGTATACACTAAAGTCTTTGAAAAATCTTACATAACTCCAGAAACCTACTTAACTGTTTCCTAAGCATATATAATTTTCAAATCCTCCCCACAATAACAGGTAGCAACAACCCCTATTACAGAATGCCAAGAAATATATGTGGGGGAATGCTAAACTTTTATGGTTAGGGTCATTAGGAAAAAGTACCTAGCTTGGATGTTCCCAGGAATATTTTATTAGCAAAATGCTTAAAAATTATTTTAAAGGTATATAAAATATTTGTTTCTCTGTGAAAAAATAAAGCAGTGTGATGATTATTTTTCCCTGTGTAGATTTATAAAATTGAAAAACACCCAGGCACTTTAAATAGCATTGAAAAATTTACAAACAGTATCCACATATAAATGAAATTACTATATATTTGCAATATTACATTACCCAACATAGAAGTCATCTTACTCATCTCTCCCAGTGGAGATCTTTCTCCTGACTCTCTCTGTCTCTCGCTCAGTGACGGGTACCCTCCTCTTCGTCACCCAGGAATGGAGCATTGCTCAGACTATTTGAATTATTCTGCCTCAACAACATTCATCTTTCAATATACAGGTTTTACTTCCTCACATCCGAATTCAAACAATCTTTACATCACAAGAAGACAGCTCTATAGCTCCTACCCCTACCCCTGCTTTCAATACCTCCCTGCTGCAGTTTGGTCTACCCCACTGGTGCCAGAGCAATTTTCCTATTAAAAAAACAAAAACAAACAAATGAAACACTGCTCAGGCTTCAGGCCATGCCATACACTAGATTGATTGACTGCTTTTTTTAAAATCAGTGCTTTTCACTGCCCACCAAAGGAAGCACAAAGCCCTTGGCTGACATTGGGATCCTCTACAGTACACGTGGCACCTCCTTCATCTTCATCTTCCCCAACTCTCAGATTACTCCCCGATTCCCAGACTACTCTCCTTTGATCTGATCCAGCTCAGTAAACCATGTGCTTCTTGTGGTTTCTTATCTCTCTATTTTGGCTCCTGTGAAACCCTCTGCCTGGAATTTCATCCCATTCCTTGCTTAACAACCACCTGTACGGTGCCAATAAATTAAATGTTCACCAGTAGGTTATAACTATAGATATAGATATACTTTGTATATACATAGCCTTCTGTGATACCAGGGTATCTCCCTCACTGTATTACAATCTCAAAACTCTGCATATCCTTCATGGTTTCCTTCCGTCAAAATTGTTTACACTTCTAACTCTCCTGCCCTTACAACTTCCAACCAGTTTGGGAACTCCACAGGGGATAGACACACATTTATTTAATTGTATTATGTGACAAACAATCCCAATGTACTCAAAAGGTGTTTGCTGAAATGAACTTAATCACTGTTATAAAAATTGTTACAATCTCGGATTTGTAGACATAAAGCACTCACAATGAATATCATCTATATTCTATTTAAACTCCTGACTACAATTATGTGTCTCAAACACCCTACCTACTACACAGGCTACATGGCCACCTTATATTGGCAAGCCCTGCATTCCTTTCTCTTAGGAACTTTACCTTATTCCAGTTCAGCCATCAGTGAAATGGTCCTGATTTCCCCACCAGAAAGGCTAGCCATGTTAAACTATCTGGCCAAACTGTGGGAGTCTGAGTATCTTTGGGGAAACTGATATAGAAATAAAGGGGATGAGCATACATTATTTTCAGTAAAATCATAAGCTTACTGTAAAGGTACAAAAAATATTAGCTAGCGACTACCTCTGCTTCCACAAGGATGGAGCCTGCTGAGAACAAAGCTAACCACAGGCAAGCAGAGCGAAACATAGGAAGAAAACATGGGGGGGGAAAGATGACATCACTTGGACTCCTGCATTATCTAGTCACGTTGAAGTTCAGCCTATTGGATGTACAAGTTAAATAAGCCAACAAATCCCCTGCTTATTTTATTTTTGACACTTGTCTAATAGGCTAAGTGATTTATACAAGCTTATCTCATTTTTCTAGGCCTCGATGTTCTCATCTGTAAAATGATGAATTCAAAACAGGTATGCATTAAAGCTCTACTAATATCTTTCTGGTTAAGGCTTTAAGGACAATTAATAATGGTTGGACAATTGGCATACTGTTGATTCTAGCCACGCCGCCTGCCTTTATATTCCCTTCATCTTCAACATCATCTGTTCTCCTCTCTTCCTACTCATTTGTCAAGGATGCCTCGCCTTCACCTCCTAATTAACTCTCCCATCCATAGTGATGGTTTCTGAACCTCTGTAGGCATCACAGCCTGTCCTGTGACTGCAGCATTTAGTTCTGTGCTAATACCTCGTGGCTCAGTGGTAATCAGCTCCTTAGGACTTGTTCCCCTTATAGGGCCCTGTCAGACCCAGATGCTCAGACAACATTCAGCGGCTGGTGGGTGATAAGCTAACATTTCATGATTTACAGAAGAGAACAAAATTTGAAGCTTGGCAATACCAAACATTGGCTGAGGATGTCCAGAAACAGGAACTATGAAATACTCTAGTGAGAATATAAACTGATACAACCAGTTTGGAAAGGCATCTGGCCATATCTAGTGGAAAAAAAAAAACAGGTGTGCATGCTTTACAGATCAGCAATTCCACTTTTTGGTACAGTCCCTAGAAAAACTCAATGCATATTCACGAAGAGTCATTGTTTGTTCAGGAAAAAAACTGCCAATAAATGAAATGTTCACCAGTAGGTTATAACCATAGATATAGAAATACTTTGTATATACATAGCGAAACTATAAAATTCTGAACCACAATAGTACACAGCAAATCTATGACACTGATTGCCTCTGAGAAAAGAAGGATATCAAAGGAACTCCAGCTTTTTCTGCCAGACTTTATTTAAAAGAAATCCAAAGCAACTATGATAACGTGTCCACATCTGTTAACTCCAGCTGGTGGTTGCTGGTCTGATATTTTGTTGTATTTTCAAAAAAGAAAAAAAAAGGATTGTTGATGATTTTGTTCTTTTACCCACAATTTGGCTTCTCTCTGATTCTATCAGAGCCTTCTCCCCTGTGTCAACTTATATTAAGGTTTAAACACTTTTAGGCAAGCAAATAAATAAACACATGGAAATTATATGGAAGTGTAAAGATACATTATACAGAGTTAAAAGTAATAAATCCCTCTCAACTTCCCCCAACCACACCCATTGCTTCTGAAGTAATGACTATTAAAGATGTGCCATGGTCTTCTTTCCCAGAGCTTTTCCTATTTTCATTCATATATATGCATATATTCAACTCTATGGTTTTGTATTTTAAATTTCTTTTCAACAGAAATGAGAGCTGTTAGTGCATACCAGTAGGTGCATACATTTTTACTTAATAATATGAATGGGAAATTTTCCCACAGAATATTGTTTGCTCGTAATGTTCTATAGAATATTAAATGCTCTTAATATTCAGATAATGGTCTTACTATCTGATAGAGTAGATATGCTGTACTGTAATTTTTAAACTATTTCCTTATTATTTAACATGTAGCTTGCACCTAATTTTACCCATTCAGATAGTGCTGCAATGAAGAATCTGGTATTTAATGTCTCCTTGTAAGTATGCTATAGACTGAATGTTTGTGTTCTCCCCAAAATTCATATGTTGAAACCTAACCCCCAACGTGGTACTACTGGAAAGTGGAGGCCTTTGGGAGGTGACTAGGTCATGAGGATGGAGCCGTCTTGCATGGGATTACTGTTCTTATAAAAGAGACCCTGGAGAGCTCTCTCCCCCCATTCCCACGTAAGGACTCAGTGTGAAGTCAAACATCTATGAACCAGAAAGCAGGCCCTCACCAGACTCCAAATCCACGGGTGCCTTGACCTTGGACTCTGCAGCCTCCAGAACGGAGAGAAACCAATTTCTGTTGTGTATAAGCCACTCAGTCTACGGTATTCTGTTACAGCAACCCCAACAGACTAAGACAGTAGGTGTAACTATTTCTCTAGGATAGATTCCAAAAAGTAGAATTTTTATATAAAAGGACACTTTAAAAATGTTGATAGTTACTTCCAAATTACCTTCACTGAGAGTAACTATTTTCCCCACCCTAGTCCATGGTGGACAGTATTCATCTTTAAATTTTGCTGATCTAATCAAATGAAGGTGAAGACGTCACTCCAGGCAGAGAGAGCAGCATGAAGAGGACATACAGGGACAGAACTGAACATGACCTGCAGAAACATGATTATTTGATATTTCCAGAGCAGTGAGTGGGAGGGAGAATAGGGTTGGGATCAGATTCCAAAGGGAAGGTACACACCATGCCACGTACATGACAGTTATACCTCAGTTTAAACTCCCTGGTGAGGAGCTTAGACTCCATGAAGGAGATGAGGGAGAGCCCCAGAAGATTTTAAGGAAGGGAATACCCTTGTCCTGCTGTACGCATGAGGACAGATCCAGAATGAGACAGGTCTAGAAGAAGACAGATCAATGAGGAGCCTGCAGTACTAGACTGCAGGGAAGATAACGAGAACCTCACCAGAGAAATAATGGTTAGGAAGAGACGTGAAGAAAGAGTCAAGAAATACATGAGAAGAAATATGGGGGACAAAAACCAGTAGGGTACAGAAACTGACAAGATGTGTAGGATGAGGTAGCAGAAGGAATTTAGGATTGCTTCAGGGGCTGGGGGGAAAACGGTGGTATAATGAATTAAAACTGGCAACAGCGAAGAGATGGTTTGGGAAAAAATATGGTGAATTTAGTTCTGGACTTACTAATTTAAAGGTATGCATCCTAAATTCAGATACACATGCATCACAGAGTTAATGCTGGGGTTAGAGACAAACACTGGGGAGCCATCAGCATATAGATGGTATCTGGAAAGGTGAAAACTGAAAGGCACAGATGTAGACTAACAGAAGAAGAGAAAGTGACTGACTTGAGCTTATTACATTCCAAAGTCAGAAAAGTACATGAGAAAATATTTCTGAGATGAAAAAAGGAAAAAAGAATCCCATGAAGAATTTCATTATAATAATATGAGGTGTAACTCTAACTTCAGGATATGACTATTTTAGAAGTCAGAATAAATCTCTGTATTCATAGGTAGAAACAACCCGTAAGTAGGAAATTACATAGAGGATCTTGCCAGCAGGAACCCTTCTTTTAAACATAGTTTTTCTTTTAAAGAGTAATATAATACACACTACCAAATGTAAAATAGATAGCTGGTGGGAAGCAGCCGCATAGCACAGGGAGAACAGCTCGGTGCTTTGTGACCACCTAGAGGCGTGGGATAGGGAGGGTGGGAGGGAGACGCAAGAGGGAGGGGATATGGGGATATATGTATACATATAGCTGATTCACTTTGTTATACAGCAGAAACTAACACAACATGGTAAAGCAATTATACTCCAATACGATAAAGATGTTAAAAAATAAATAAATAAGAATGCACATTAAAAAATAAATAAATAAAATAAAATAAAATAAATATCAGCCTGATGGCAAGTGCCTCAGGTTTGAATCTCCACAGGAAAATAATCCTAATCCTGTTATTTTGACCAAAAATCAGTAGATGGATAACTTAGATCCTTGGCTAGTTTGATTTGGTATTCTTTTATCTTGACTTCTAGTAAGAACATTGTAAGGCTTTTATAAAGGATATAACTTATATTACAAGAACCATAAAAGATACTAAAATAAAGCTACAGGCAAAATTATGAATAAAATATATATAATGAAGACATATACTTACATGATGGTTATATGTAAATTATATATTTTAAACCTTTTTGTATTGTTTTTGCAATGTTTTTGCAATGTTTTTGTCTGAAATGTTAAAAAGCACCCAGAATAAAAAATTTGTATTAAACTTAAAAAATAAATAAATAAAATAAAAAGTAATATAAGAACATTACTAAAATATCTGTCCGTTGAAGAAAAGATGAAAAAATAACTAAAAAAATCTCAACTCCTTAAAACAACTCTGAGCATTTTACAAACTTTCTTCTAGCCTGTGCTTCTGGCAGGTTTCTATTTTAAAGTTATAATTTACCTAAATATTGAATCACAGTATTTCATTTTATATTACACCCTGTCGAAACTACTACACAGCCATAATAAATATATCGAATTGTTAAAAATATTCTATCAACTTGTTTCAAGCTAGTGGTTTTCAATCTGGCCGTGCATTAGAATTTTTAGGGGAATTTTTTGAAATGCAAATTTTGAGGCAACGCCAAACTTATTAAATAAACATCTCTGGTGGAGCCAAGCCTTCAGCATTTTCTTATGTTTTTCCAAATGATTTTACTGCACTGTCAAGTGTGAGAATCACTGATATTACTGGTGAGCATTTATATTCTTTATTCATAATTGAAATAGCATTGATGTGAATATTTTAGGGTATATGACACTTTTTTCCTTACATTCAAAGATATTTTAAGATAGGCTTGCAGAAGTGGCATTATTAATTCAGGAGATATAAATTATGTAATGACCTTTTGCAAATAATGCCAACTGGCTTTTCAAGTGAGTTGTTTTGGTTTACACTGTCACCAGGAGTATATTAGCAGAAAGCATCATTTGGAGTCAGGGTGAAGTGCTTGCACTGATTAATTTATTAGGTAAACCAAAAAACAATCTCCAGTGGCTCTTTACCTTGCATTCTGTGATTATTAGTAAGATCAAATCTTATCCACATACTTGTTTAGTCCCTAGTTTTATGCATTGAAGCTCCTCTGTTCATGACCTTTGACCACAATGTTCTAAGGTCAACATTTCCTTTTGTTTTAATAATCTTTTTATATAATACTTCTAGATTATATTAGCTAAAAATATTAACCACAAATATTTTCTCCATTGTCACTTAATGTTTTGCTTTTGATCTGCAAACACATAAAATTTTATGTAGACAATTACGTTCATCTTTTCCTTTGTAGTTTATTTCACAGCTTCTGTAAAAAGTCATTCCCTCTCAAAGGTGAATTCAAAAGTTGGATTTGAATTTTTCTAAGTTTTTCCAATGCTACAACTTTTCATATTTAAATTTTCAATCATGTCTGTACTTCCTCAATATAAAATACAACTAGCCATTACATGTTCCATAAACACTTAAAAAATGTTTAGAAATATTTCCTTGTCCATTACTTCATCGCTAATTCATCCTCCTACCGCTTCTCTGCAGAAGACTCCAGTACTACTCATAGGAAATTCCTTGATCAGCAGAATGTCAAAAGAATTCAACTCAGAGTTTTGCTGGCTATGGGAAAATTTTTACCTTTAAATGTTTGATAAAGGAAATGTTTAAAAATAACTACACCAACTACTACTGTTAAGATTGGCATTCATACCACAGGACAAATGTCCATTTAATTTAGCTTTCTTCTTCCTTCCTCCCTCCTCCTCACCTTCTTTGACCACTTGCCTTCTCAAGACGTTTGTTCAGTGGCAGTTGTCTGCTTTGATTAAAAGGATTCCCATAAAAAGATATTTAATAAACATAGCCTTCTGCTATAAAATAGAAGTACCGTGAAATTCAAACACCATAATTACTTGAGATGGCATGAAATACATCCACAAAATTCAGACAGAATTATAAAGTAAAAACAAACTTGAAAAAGGAAGAATAAATACAAAGGGCAGTGAATTTAAGCATCCTTCCCTTCCCCAAACTTAGCATTCGACACCTAAAAATACATCTAAGAATCTTGCAGGAGGCTTAAAAGAAATTTAATACACCTAGTTCTTGTTTTAATTTCACCCTCTGGGAAATATGATTCATTAGAGACATAGTTGGGAGTAGGGATTGCAGAAAAGCAACCTAAATTAATATTCTTCTGTACAGAGAAAAGCAGTAAAACAAAGGTAAGAATGGCCAGGACCAATGCAAGTGTAAAAAGAGAATAAATAATACTGTTTCAGGCTAATTTTTTTTGAAAACTATACATATTAATAAATTCCAGAAGTAATGCTACTAGTACGTTATATATGTATTACCTCTGTTTCACAGAAATAAACAACTTCCTTAGGAAAAAATGCGCATTTTGATGACCCATGGGGAGAAATCTATCTTTAGACAAAACAAGATTTCCTGTACATTATTTAACAGCAATATCAATGTTCCAAGTAGGCGTAGAGAGACCCTCCAAACAACAACTCCAGAAACAAAACGAGAGAACAATATGCGAATATAATCGGGGTGGAAAGGAAGAGACTTTGTGACCCAAGGTAATAATTCAAGAAAAATTATTTTAAACCTGGGGCCCTATTTACTCAACTAACTAAATGGCAACTGATTAAACAGTTACTAAAATTATAGAGAACTATCTACGCTTATGTAACAATAAGAGGAAACGGTCTTCTGCCTTCATTCTTCAATGTTTCAAAAAACAAAACTTTGGGCATCATGGCTTCTGTCCAGTTGGCAAACATCTTATTTAAGTAAGCACAACTCCAAACCACTCATTTAATCTGCTTTAATATTCTTGAGGGTTTAAATAGCCACTTAAAACTTTCAGGAAATAGTTCCTCGATGCACCTGCCACCTCATTTCATGAAATCAATACTTCGTTTAAGCTAAGTCAGGAAATCTTAAAGTGCTGAATTCAATTATGACCATTACTTCATGAGCTGCTAGTAGATAAAACACAGCACTGAAGTTGAAAATCATTACAGTTAAAAAGCTTTACTTCTTTGGGGAAGTGGGGCGTTTTCTAAGGTACCATTAACATAATTGATAAGAGCATATCATGTCAGGATAACAGTAACAACTTTAATATGTAATATCATACCTTTCTATTGCCAAATGTTAGTTTATAAGCACAGAAATAACATTCTCCCTGGCTATGCCTAAAATAAATAAATATATTGGGATGGTGGGAGACAGCTGTCTATCAATATAAAAAGGAAAATGGATAATATTGATCCAAACTTCATCTAAAGATGTAAATAAGTATTTAGTAAAATCCACATATATTACTAGTTAAGCAGAACACAAAAATTCACCACGTCTTCAGTCACAGCACTATGTTTTACATGAAAGGCAACGGTAAGCTGAGGTTCCACATAGAAAAGCTTGTAGACACGTTTAAAAGAATAAAAAGCTTTTATAAACAGTAAACACCTGGTATTGGTCTTCAACTGTTGTCTCTCCTCAGATAACTACTAACTACCTGATTGGCTTCCATGCACTGGTCCTTCTAGTTTCCTAGGGTCCAATGTGGGGTATCATTACTTCAATTTCCAAGCAGAGAATGAACAAATGTCCAAACATAGAGATAAAATTTGAAATTCTAAACCTCTTCATCCCATAAATGCTAAACATTTGATGATCGTAAAATTGTTCCTATTGTCATTTGGCTTGTTAAACTGAGTTTTAAGAAAACGCTGGAAATTTTCAAAATAAATGTTATGCTAGTACATTCCTATGTCTCTCATTTCCTCCTTGATTTGTTCATGCCTTCTAATAGGCATGGTTTTTCTTCTTCTTTTTTATTCCTTTGGGACCCCCTCTTGAAGTCTAACATTTGCCTCGGGCTTAACATTTGACTGGATAGAAAGACTGAGCTTTGGAACCAGCCAGATCCAGGCTCAAATACCAGAGCTTCCACTTATAATTGTGTGAAGTTAGGCAAGATACCTAACTTCTCTCAGCATCAATTTCCTCATCTGTAAAATGAAGAAATAACACCCACTTCTCAATGTTACCCTGTGGATTAAATGAGCTAAAAAATAGAAACTGCTTGGCTCAGTGCCTGACATGATCAGTTACTGCATAAATGTTAGTTTCCTGCCCTTTTGCCAAAATGACAGTCAACAGACAGTTCTGATGATATTTACAGACACACACATCTGTTTGTTCTTTTCCATTGTTACCTGTATTCTACTCCTAATCCTAATAAACTTCCCCCATGTTCCACACTCAGCAAAGCTTTTCATTACCGTAAAGGAAAATAACTGAAATAATATTACATAAATAAATAACAGCAAAGAGGAGGCACCAAATTTCTAAAGAACATGTTCAAAATTGAAGAAACTGGCATAGTCTCTCTAAAAACTTAAAATGCCTGAGCAGTTTAAGGAGAAGGAGAGGCAGTATTTACTCAAAAGTGCAACTCAATTTGATTCTTAGTAAAACAGGATTAGAATATCGAAGTGCTCTCAGTGAAGATAAAGCAAAACATTCACTGGGGAAAATCAGCCATCACCAGCAAGAATATTTATTAATGTAGTCAGACTGCTTAAAAGAGCCCCAAGCAAAAGGGTGAACAAGCAGACTACAACTTCAGCAAGAAAGATCATGGAGATGCAGTCAGTGTTCACAGGGAAGAAGGCTCCGGATATATACCAGAAAGGAAAATAAAACTTTTCTATCTAATGTTGCCATAGGATTTTTGTGTGTAGATGAATTTGGAGTCAAAATATGGCCATAGTTTACACAAACTGTAATTCAGATAGAGAAATCAGAAAGCACAGCAGGGCCTCCCAACTTTACACTTTCCAACACGTCACACTTTCTCAGTTTCGATTCTAATCTGCA
This sequence comes from Phocoena phocoena, assembly GCF_963924675.1. NCBI lineage: Eukaryota > Metazoa > Chordata > Mammalia > Artiodactyla > Phocoenidae > Phocoena > Phocoena phocoena. The sequence continues at coordinate 42,155,271 of NC_089231.1, forward strand.
CTGTCACACGGACAAAACAAAAATAACGTATGTGAGCGACACCAATCTGAGAGCCACCCTCATAACCTTCTTCACAGTCATTCAAAATCACTGCCTGGCCTCCAGGTGGCCAGTTGTCTCCTCAAACCCACTAAACATGAACCGGGGAATGAGTGACAACGACGGGTTTCCTCCATACGGGGGGACCCTCGATGTCCCTTTGCACCCAACATCACTAGCTGGTACCTACCCGGAAGGAATGAACGGAACCACTCCAATGCAATCCCAGCCACTCCTGCTAGTTCAAGCATTCGGTTCAGCATCACCTCATGACCAACACGAAAGCAGCTGAGGCTCTAATATAATCATCATGGAAAGGTGTCCCAAATCCTTCATTCGAGGAAGATCCTTCATACACACCAACGCTGTCTCCAAGCCATGCCGGGGTCTGAAACCAGACTGGAAAATATTATATATGTGTATATATAGTAAAACTCCCACAACCCACTCTTCTACTACGTCACATTTATTTACAGCCGCTTAACCCCTCCTGAATATATATAGCCTTCTCAAGGTGAAAATATGAACATTCAAGGATAGATCCTTTCCATAGTAGAAGGGAAACTGAAAGTATATGAAGACCTGGTGCTGCCTGGTAAGGTAGTTGATGTGGTCCCAAATGGAACATACTTTGTCCTGAAGGGAAAAGAGAAAACACGATATTGGTTTCCAAGGCTAGTCTTCGAAACTTGGTATATAGGATCAAACTCTTCCGATGTTTACAAAACAAAAAACAAAACAAAGCAGAAAAACCTTGGCTTTTTCAGGAGATGGGAAAGCAATGCCAGATTAACCACTGAAGCTTTGTTTGGTATTACCAAAGTGCCTTCTACCTCCTGAATCCCACTGGGGGTCACCACTTTCGTAATCCTAACTACCATTGCCTGGACTGCATTACTAGACTCTACTGATGCAGGAGCTCTACCCTGACTGCCCCAGGCAGCAACCTTTAAATGAATAACAACTTCGAATGGTAGGAATAATTTTAAAAAAAAGATCAATGGGCCCCAACAGCTATTATATGTTAAAGAACAAGAACAAACCAACTTTAAAAATACCAATTTTCCTTCTCACTTCTTAATGAATAGGCTTCTTAGAAACAAAGTGACATTATATAGAGTTTTCAAAGTTTAACCGGAGAATTCACTATTTTTATCTTCTTGAGACTTCTGTTAGAAGATTTAAGACTATATATTTCCTTTTGGCTTGCCCCCTTCTCCTGAATTAATGTAATACTGAAAACTAAAACTTTCAATCCCAGTGCAAAATTTTACTAAGTTTCTCAATTTCCAGAGTGTGTCTAAAATAAAATCAATTGGGTTAAATCACTGCAGCAATATTTTCTATGTGCTTACCCTAAAATACTATCTTCATCAAGCAAATGGCTATCTATATGAGTGTTCATCACATATAATTCCATTTTAAATTAATAGAATTGTCTTCTAATCTCCATTTCATTTACTCTACTGGCCAAACTCATCCCATCCTTGCCAATTACTAAAATGAAAAAGTTTGGTGATGTCCTTCGGGGGTACTATTTCCTCTACCCGCTCAGTATATACTTTGCTTCTCAAGTCAATTATTCCATTGATGTCAAATATCCAGAAACTGTGTAGATAGGTTTGGATCTGAGATTTATACCAGACATAATACTCATTATGTTTTTCTGGACACTCTCCACTAACTTCACTGCATCTCATAAAAAATGACATGTCTCTCATAAGGAAAACGCTGAATGGATCACCTAGGCTAAGGACCCAGAAAATACTACACTGAAAGGAATAGATCACTTGATTGCTCAGCTCAAACTTACAGTCCTCTCGGTGCTTAGTAACATACAACGCTTTTCCTCCTAAAATTTTAAGTCCTCGTGTTTGACATATTGACCCTCTGTTGCATAACCTGTGGGTCTGGCCAAGTGCCGTGAGTGTAAGAGTCTTCTCGAACCATCCCTTTTACAGATATCAGCTAACAATGTCTATCAGTAATATATGTTCAGTCAAATAAATACCTGCTGAGACGTCTGCCATGATCTAGGAACTATACAGGATATACAAACATGAGTAAGATATGTCACTAACTGTCTTGGAATCCATACTTTAGTTGGGAGAAAAACATATAAACTAAAAGAACTGTGATAAAGATACATTAAAAACCACCCTTATAAAAGAAGGGACCATATTTCTGCCTGGGAATTGAGGGGAAAGTATCCAGGGGAGAAAATCTGCATCTTAAATAATGAATAGCTATTACGGTGGCAGTGATAGTAATAACCAACAGAAGCTAAGGCATTAGCCTATATGTAATTTACAAAATCTTCGAAATCAGATCACTACTCAAAAGTAAAATATATTCTATCCCATAGTATTTAGTTTACAGACAGCAAAACTATTTCAGTATAATGGAAAACTCCCAGTATAATATGAATATTCAATAAATACTAAAGTCAAAACTGTAAGAACCTTAATGACAGAAGCACACAAATAATGATGTAGATTTTCCCAGAAATTAATCATTTCCTACATATTTAAATGCAGACCTCCTCAGAGACAGCAAAGTGGTTTCGTTTATTAAAGTCTCTTCTCCAAAATTTCATTTTGTGTATGTGAAGCCTCTCAATCAGATTTCAAACAAAATTTGGATGAGAGTACAAATACACAGGACTCTGAGACACGTCGTTTTCCCTCAAAGCATACAAATTAGATAATTAATAGGAGGCACTGTCAGGATACGACATTTTAACACACATAAGTTTGGAGAGTGGAAAAGCAGAAGAAATACTACACCTATACTGTACATTCAAAAGGCTAAAGTAACCCAAGTATGAGAGCTAGCTAGAGAAATGCACCTTCCAAGTTACAAATAAGATCGTCCTCAAAGCATTTCATGTAATGAAAAACAATTTACCCACTGGTACATTGCAAATCGGGAAAATCCCTGATCCTAGAATCCCAAAATTAGTCATCGGCAGATATCATATTAAAAACAATTCAGGCTCTGCTTCATCAAGTAACAGTGGTTTGAAATCTAACCACTGAATCTGAGTTAAGAACACAAACTAATTAGAATCCCTTTCCTAACTTCTCATAAAATTTTAGATGAAAGATTATGTATTAAATCACATCATATACTTCTTATTGAAACGTGACCCTTTTGGCATCGGTGTGCCAAAAGACTGCTGTGGAATATCTTAGAATACAAATTTGACTTGATAAGCCATTCAATCTTGATTAATTTTTCCGAAGTCCTACTAATGCAACAGTGTGTGAAATCTCACGAATCAAGTATACAGTTGATGGTACATTTTAAAAATTATTTTATCCTCATTTCAGCCCTACCATGCAGATAAAGAGCTATAATTTTCCCTATTTCACTGGAGAGAAAAGACAAAAAAAAAAAAAAAAAAGAAAGAAAAAAAAGAAAAGACTGAGTGACTTATCCAGGATAACATATTATGTTGGAACTAGAAACAGAGCTGGAATTCAAATTTCCATTCAGAAAATATAATGAGCCTATTACATAAAGGGCACCATGGGGAAGAGAAGATCAATGAGACATAAACTCTACCATTAAGGAAAGTGCAGTCCTATTATAACAAGGGGAAATCTGAGACAGTTTATTAGATACAACAAAGGAACACACATATTATGTTATAAATGAATAGCAAGGATAAAATGATGAACTAAAGCTAGAGTTAAAGAACCCTTCACTGAGGAGGTGGTATATGACATTTGAACTGGCTTTGGAGTGGGTGGGTAGAGGACAAGAAATAGTGAAGGTCATTAACAGGCTGAGTAGAGTCAGAGAGACTTGGAAGTATATGCTAATATTTGCATCAAGTTAAATATATAGGTATTTTCTCAAATGTCACAAAATTATAATACATATTTAACCTAAATCAAGCCTAAGCATGAGATTTAACTTAAAAATAGATACAGCAGAGGCTGATAGTTATTCCCCAGTAACTACCTTTCCCTACCTCCCACTTTTTAGCTGGGAACCAGCCTCCTGCAACAGACTATACTCTCCAGCTTCCAGTTCAGCTAAGTGCAACTATGTATCTGGCCAATGGGACATGAGAAAAATGGATATACTCAAGGCTTAGAACAGAATATATCTAAAGAGGGACTGTGTCTGCCTCTTCTTCCACCTGCTGCTTGGAACATGGATTTGGTGGCAAGTCATGTTAGACCATGGGATGAGGACAAAATACTAGGGACAACAGAGCAACACGACAAAAGGACCCTGGCTCCTTGGATATCCTGATATAACAAAGCTATCTTATCATTCCTAGGACTCTCCACCTTCAGACTGTAATGTGAGAAATGAACTTTAATTTAACCACTTATTTTGGGACTCCATGACACCCATGCAAACCTATACACTAGCTTATGTAAACACCTATGCTATAAAATAAATACAAATCCAAAGTATATTCTTGGACCTCAATTCTCAGAACTTGAGAAAAAAATCCGAAAATATTTCATGGCAAAGGATTTATTATAATCAGCAATATGCAGTTGTTGTAATAGGCTTTCAAATCTATTTTTAAATTTTAATCTATATGACAACCCTAAACAGGGGAAAGGTCAGAGATCAATATTATCATATTAAAGGTGAAGAATAAAACAGCAGATCAGGAATTCATTACAAAAAATCTTTGACAGCTCCAAATTGTATTGGGTTTCACTTTATTTAATCCATAAAATATTCATTACATATATTTCATACTATATTGATATACTGAAGATCCATTTATAAAGAAAAGTCAAATGAGTTATTAATGCCAGAAAAAAGAATCAGTAAATGAATACTAGATTTTTACTGTAAGTGCACACTAGTTGACAATGTCTTCATTTACCCATTGGACTTCTCAGGCCACTCAATTTTATTGTGATTACATTTAAATATTGCTATTCATGTTTTTAAAGAGAACAGAGGAAAATTTAATAAGTAAACATAAACTAAATATATTATCATGGTGTGAATGAAGAAACAGAGCAGGCTGCAAGAGTCCAGAGGGAAAATCTGAAAAGAGAAAATGGGGGCTGGATGGCCTGTGCGCATCAAATTGTCTGCAGGCGAAGCTATTCGCCCTTGCTTCACAAATTACACATATTACAGACATTCTAAAGAATAACTGGATTAAGCATATTCAATAAAGTGATCCATGGCACTGTGTCTTACTGAGCTCACTGGCTCTCTACATCAGCCCACAGAGGCAGGAATGCAAGGCAGCCACAACCCCTTCCCTTGTTCTTCTCGTAATCCTCCTTTGGGCAAGGTCTTGATGGCAACCAAAAGCCAACGAGGCCAGAACCAAGAACACTGGATAACCATCAGAAGTACAAATTACAGTACAGTCTCTCTTGCACTCCTAACTCCTGCCAAAATATGTACTACTGGAGGCAAATCAAGCCAGATAATAAAGGGTGACTGGATCAACGAAAACCCATCACTTCAGGAAAATCAATTGAAAGACATGTCTCTTCAAATAGTACCTTAGAACAGAAGACTTATCTACTTTTCTTCTCCTTTTATGGTCTGTCCTTCACTTACTACTGAGCTTTTGCACATTCTTTTGCACTTCTCAAATTCTGAAATGGTCACCCTCTTCTAAGTTAAAGATGAGTCACATATTTACTAGCTATTCTTTAGACTATCCCACTAGCAACAACTTATTCCAAAAAATATTCATGAATGCCATTTCTCTACATTAGCAACCAGTAGGACACCTTCAACAAATGCAAATTAAGCAACAAATTGAAAACTAATCAATGTACAAATGTTGTATTTCACTCAGACTGGTTAGAGAGGAATGAAGTCATGGATTCAGGCTATCTGCAGTGGTCTGATGGAGAAAGTGCTCTACCCAGACATTTTACATCTGTCTTTTGTAAAAATAAGAAATAAAAATAAAAAGGAAAGAGTGGTATTCTTCTATCTCCCAGAGGAAATACAATGGACGGATGAGATGAGGAAGGATTGATAAGTGGTCATGATACAGATTACCAATAACAGTAAAGTTTATCTGATTATTCTCCGCTTAAGAAAATGTCCTAAAGAACGCAGTGATGCTGGTTGGGACGCTACTTATCTGTTAATTTGTACCTTTTTTCCTTTCCCTAGATGCATATCTTAAAAACAGGACAATGTTAATAACTTAGCCTCCTCTACCCCCCACCTAAGCATCGTTTAATCAGTCTCATCTATTTTCATTCAGTTATTTCATAAAGGTAGTAACTGCCACTCTCTAAAACTGCCTTTTGTTAGCAATTAATGCTTTGACTGGTCACAGTTAGCCAGTTCCCCGGAAACAATCTATAAGTCCAATATCAACAACAAAACAGTGAGAGTCCTACAAAGTCCTTGGTTCTTCCATTACCGAAAGTATGTTTCCCACCCTTACAGCATCACCTTCTAAATAAAACAGTAAGAAGCTACAATTCAAATGTATCTTGCTGCTATCCATAAGCCCAAATCTTCACTAAAGATCATCTTTCTCATGTTGGACAAGCAGAACAGTGAAAGTTCGGGAAAGGCTTTGTACCTTCCAAATCTGGGTTATGGAAATGGAATTTTTAAAAATATTTCAACCTTATTTACAAATAGGCTATAAATCGAGAGTCTCAACACACCTATCTAAAGGCTAGACTTTCATCTCAGTGAGTAATATATATATAGACAATCAACAGTTAGCCAGAAAAGCTGCTAAGGGGGTGGGGGAGTATTTATTCGATAGAATCATATAACCAATACTTTTAAAATCAAAATAGTATTAGGTTCAGGCTACAAATATTTCAAAAGGTTAAATGCAATTGATTCTGAATCAGACATCAAATCCCAGATATGTCACTTGCTAGCTGAATGAACTATCCCAAGTTACTTAATCTCATCTGCCTCAGTTTCCCTATCTGTAAAATGGTAAATACGATATCACTTTTTTACAAAGATAATTCATGTAAAGTCCTTAGTATTGGGTCTAGTGTAAGTAAATGATAAAAAAATAGGTATTCTTTTAATCAGCAAGCCCCCACTCATTAATCCGCTTGACATACTGCATAAACCATGGTATCTCAGCACCAGGTGAAATAAATGACTGAATACAAAGATACGTGTCCCTAATCTTAATGAGCTTGTATTTGTGATGCAAAGACAACACTTCCTGTTATGTTAGAATATCATATGTTCTATTAAGAATTCAAGAGAGAATTTAGAAAGTCCTAAGTTTAATTTTTTTAATAAAAATAAAAAAGCCATTATGTACTAGGCTGAAGACATACTCCACAGAGGAGAGGTTAAAAGACGTAAATGAATGACTCAGAGAAGGGTCTGGAACTACGCTGTTAAACCTTCAAAAGGAGAAACTTCACTTTACTCATCTATTAATCCAGCAGCTTCCACAGTCTCAAGAACATAGCATGTACTTAATAAATGTTAATGGAATGAAGACATGCCTTAAAGCTTCCACAAAACCCACAGGACTTTACACAGTGAGCAAAAAGGAGGCACTTAATCGGTATTTAATTGATTAACTTCTACATGTCCACACTTGTTTTCCTTTCTCTGATGTTCTCTCATTTGACTAGTAAGCACCTGGGAAAAGCTCTACCCACACACCTGAGTACCCTGAACCTGGCCAGAAGATGGTTACCAACAAACTGAAGAGAGAGCAGAGCCCAAACACAAGCCTTGCGCAGCACCTAAAACAGGACTTCACTTTTTAAAAAAATGTTGATAAAAGTCATCTGAATTTCAGACAGAATTATCTATTTGATTCTGCATAAGGCATCCCAGGAGGTGTAGGATAAATAGTCCTTAATTGTCCTGAAAGAGCTAGGACTTATTCTTTAGGAATTATGCACTTGTAGCTTTTAGAAAACCTGGCTTAACAAAATGTCATAATTTTTTTTTTCTCTGAGAACAAATCAACTATAAAAAGAAGTCCCCATGTCAGCATATCAACAGTTTTGCATTTGAATTATGTTGTCAAGTTCAAAACAATGAAGTGAAACTTAATATCATTTAGGCATGTGGCAGTTAAGAGCACAAGCAATGAAATGAGGAGATAAGGAGAAAAACACCACCTAGGAAAAAAAATTAAATAATACCACCCCAGTTAAATGCCTATTTCTCCCCAAAGATCTTAACCTGCACGGGATACTTAGAAAGACTCACATACAATGTAATATTATATCCATTTCTGCTCCTATTCCTGCACTGAAATATTTATAGAGTGCTCAGTATTTCTGGAGTAAATTATACCTAGATCTCAATAAAGCTGAAATCACCTAAATTACCGTTTTTGTTCAATTATCTGGAAGGATGGAGAAAGGAAGCTTGACAGAATAAAAAGTTGTATTAAGAAATGGCCATTTCACAGCTATAATTGCATACCTTAGTGAATATTGATGCCTTGAGGGTTATACGCAGTCACCACAGCTATTTTTACCAAAGCCTTCAAATAAAATCCAAATCAATTTATGTTATGTGACTCTACACATTATATTTGGACACGAAACATAAGCCAAGTAATCCATCGGTTTATATGTTAGGAATAACATACGAAAACACGTATGAGGAGTATGTAAAAACAGAAGCACGGTATAGTGTTAAGCATGTTGTCATGAATACCTTCTAAGTTGAATCAGATACTCAAAATTCTAGAAAAATTCTATGGTATGCCACGAACTCTGGAAATGTAAAGGTCCAAATTCTTTTTTAAAAAAAATTAAGTTCCAAATGCCGAATCACTGTTGTAGACTGAATTTTTGTGTCTCCCCCACCCCAAGTCTTATGTTGAAGCCCTAGTGTGGCTATATTAGGAGATGGGATCTCTAAGGAAGGTACTAAGGTTGAAAGAGGTCCTAAGGATGGAGGCTGGATCTGATAGGTGCAGTATCCTTATAAAAAGAGACACTGAAGAGCTTTCTCTCTCTCTCTGGAACAACCAGGAACGCCCATGCGAGGACACAGTGAGAAGGTGGCTGTCTGCAAGCCAGGAAGAGAGGCCACAGCAGAAACCTATCCTGCCGGACACTGATCTAGGATTTCTAGCCTCCAGAACTAGAGAGAAATGTGAGAACATACACTTCTGGTGTTTAAGCCACCCAGTGTATGATGATTTGTTATGGCAGCCTGCGCAGACTAACCAATCGCTGTTATTATAACTTCAAGCTGGGAACCAGGAGGAGTCCTATCGCAAATTTCGTACATTAGTTTGAGGCATTCTACCTGAAAAGCGCTCCCTCCCCGTTCGGCAGTCCTTTTATGGAACAAAGTGAAAACTGCCAGCAGAGGGCGCAACACACACACACACACACACCCACACCCACACACACACACACACAAAAACAGTTCATGAATGTCTCGTGGGCTCCACCTCTACTTTCCAAATTATGAAAAGATTATGGGGGAGATTCCACAGCAAAAGGCAAGTACAGTTGACCCCTGAGCAACACGGGAGTTAATTTGCATATAATTTATTGTCAGCCTTTCATATTTGTGGTTCCTCCATGTCTGCAGATTCATCCAACCACAGACTGTGTAGTACTGTAGGATTTACTATTGAAAAATATTCGTGTATAAGTGGACCCACAAATTTCAAAATCCCAAGTTGCTCAAGGGTCAGCTGTAGTCAACTGTGGCCCCAACATCAGATGCTTGACTACAAAGGCTTTCAAGTTGCCCAAGTCCAGGTTGATTAGGGTTGTGCTGAGGGGCTGAAATCTGACCTTGTAGGGTTGTATTTCACACAATTATTTTCTAACTCAGAGAATGCTTTCACAGTAATATATCACCTTATCATCCCCTGAAGAATTACCTCAATCACTATGTCACTATAAAAAAAAGTAACTTTAAGTTTAAAAAAAGTTTAATTATGATACATCAGTTGCTTTTTAAACAATTAGTGATATCTATGTATACATTATGAATACTTATTTAATCAGTTTTATACCATTTAATTTAAAACTAATTAATTATGCACAAAGCATATAATACTAACAAACAACATTTTAAGTGACATATTTTGGGAAGAACCAAATGTATATAAAAATGACCAGATTAGAAATTCCAAATCTCATCTAAATGTAAGGTATAATGTATGCATTCACCATTCACATCATAAACCCTACATAATCAGAATATCATGCATTTATTCAGATACCATGTGAGTAGGAAAAAAGTACATGCTTGATTTCCTCTAATTATATCCAAACATACAACTGACAATAGCTTTTGATTCATAGCTTATTAGGCACAATATATTCTCTGGGATATTTTGGACTATCAGTTAAAAAATGCTACTATAAATGGGGTAATGTTTGTTTGAGAAAAAAATAGATTTAAAAAACGGGAGACCAGGTTTAAAGAGACCAGATAAGAAGATACTGCATTAATCTAGTTGAAAAATTTTAAGTGCAAAGAATAAATGGCAAAGAGTAGGGATTCAGAGAAAGAAAGATGTAGTTAGGACACAGAATTAACACTACACAAGAGCCAACTGGCCATGGGGGCAGGATGGGAGAAGAGAGTTAGGAATGACCCTGATTGAGATTTCTAATCTGAGTAATGACAAGTAAAAGTTTATGTCAACCAAGAGATAAATTATTCTAAAGGCTTGCTTACACACACTCATGTATACACACCTAATATACACACATAAATACATGCAGATTCCCCTATAATTCTGGTTAATAACACCATTGTTTCATTCATCCCTCTCTAAGGATGAATCCCTCACACCATTTACACAATGAGAAAATTAGACATTAGCAAATGGCAAGGATGACACCATGAGTTAACACTGTAATTCTAAAATGCCCCAACACAAACAAACGAGACAACAGTTTCAGTATGAAAGAAGCAATGGGAACATGGAGTCTGGAGATAAGAATTGATTTTGCAGTTGAAATTATTTGTGTTTCTTTCTTATCTTTAGACAAAACATTTCAGCAGTGAGAAAGAATCATCTAAAGTGCTAATTAGAAACGTAAATCTCACCAAGAGAAATGCCAAGAAATTTTATTGTTTGTCACTATACATGGTAATGGAATTTTCTGACATTTTATCCCCCTAGAAAAATCTTTAATAAACCACAGTACAAAGTGGAGATCCTAATTTCAGCATATCATGACAGAGACTGCAAAACAGAAATCACGAAAGACCTTAAGACAAGTAGCTTAAAACACATTTATTCTAAGAATTACCAGGGGAATAAAAAGTTCTCATTGATACCGGCATAATTACAAAATCTTGGGTTGTCAAGTGCATGCTCCACATTGCAAAATCAAAAATATGTCAATGAATAATACCAAGCACGAGAGAGATTGTTTATAAGCCTTTTCAAATGTCTCTACTGTGATATGTAATTATAGGTTGCTGCTCTATAAATGGTCAATGAAATCTAACATATATTATTTTTAAAGTAAGGCATCTATAGTATTGTAGAAGTGTACCTTATAAATATTACCATGCCCCCAACCCAACAGAGGGTTTTTTAATTGCTCTGTGATATTTTGGCCTTTATTTCGTGACTGCCTCACCTCCATTAGAAAGCAATTTACCTATTATCAAGTAATATGACAACTATATCACAATTCTTGCTACATTAATAACAGGTATCCTGTGATAATAATGCCCGGCACGTAAGAAATTATCCCCACTGATAAAGGGCTGCTCTGCTCTTGCTAGGTAAGTGCTACAGACCTCACTCCTTGACCTTGCTGCCCCGGGTGTGTCACTAAAACAGAGCACATATTTCTTTGAAAGCATCACTTTAAAAATTACATGAGCAGAGAAAAACATATCCTCAGGCATCAAAACTCCCTCAGTCCTCTTTGTAAAGGAATTATAACTTCTGAATAAGCAAACCAAAAACAGAAAGGCAGAATTAGGACAACCCCCAGAGTCCTTCTCTTTTTCTATGGACATATGTTTAATTACTGCAGACAAGGCTATAGTCTACAGTAGCACCCTCTCTCCCTGAGGAAGTGGGAATGTTTAGCCAAGCAGTCCAAACAGGCATATCAAATATCCATCCATAAAAGCCGCGGTCTGGAATATGCACATTTCTACCCTCTCTATGCAAGCAACACGGTTCTTTGATTGATTATAAGATTCTGATCATCTGAAAAGCCTTCCAAATAGCAGTGTCTTATCAGTCGTTGACAATTCATAAACACAAAGTAACAGAAGCCTGGAAATACTCAAAATCAGTAAAGCAAGTACAATATAGATGGACCAGAATAAAATTATATTGACAAAAATCTTCTATCTTATTATATAGAAGGGAATTAAAACTTACCAAATATATTTTTATTAAAAAAATTTCTAGGAAATCATGCCATGCTCATATTATTAATTTTTTCCCAACAAAAGCCATATGTCCTTCTGACAAATTTATTTTATCTATATACCTTTTTGTAAACCACACAGAGAGTACTTATTTCAGTCTGGCTTTTCCAAATAGAGTTTAATCATATACTACACATTTCATCAATAACTTGAAGAAGATACACAGAACACGATATAAAAAGCTGTCCTCGTTTTATCCTGTCTACGTGAAAATTATGCAATTTAAAGTGTCACTGGAAAAGAGGAAAAGGTACCATAAAATGTCAAGAATTTTATCTCAGTCAAATAAATTAACAATATCACATATACTGAACACATTCAAATACTCATATCAGCTTTGCCAAAATTATTGGTTTAATTTTTATTGTAAGTTACAAGTTTAAACCAGAGGCACCTACAGCGTATGGAAACAGGCAACAGCACAGTAACCTTCCTCAAGTTCACAGCTAATCTGCCAGAGGCTATTGGCATGCATCTATTTAATGGAATTCCCACAAAGCTGGTGGATTCCTTTTGATTAAAACAAACAATTAAAAATAGGATGAAAAATACATCTTGTAATGTTAAAAAAGAAGCTTCTAACTCTAAATGCAAGACAAAATCATCACTAAGGACCAGCAAGTTAACATCTTGAGGAACATTATTTACTCAACAAATATTTACTGAGTATCTTCTGAGTGCCAGGAGTGTTGGGTACCCTGCCATTAAGGAGCTCACAGACCAGTGGGAAGACAAACAAGGACAACTTTACAGTCCAGTGAGGTCAGTGTTACAGGAGATCTGCCTGACACACAGAATGAAGGGCCACCACCACCCCCAACCCAGTATTTGAAACAAATGGTGTTATTTTATTTTTATATTTTTGTGCGGTACGCGGGCCTCACTGTTGTGGCCTCTCCCGTTGCGGAGCACAGGCTCCGGATGCGCAGGCTCAGTGGCCATGGCTCACGGGCCTAGCCGCTCCGCGGCATGTGGGATCTTCCCGGACCGGGGCACGAACCCGTGTCCCCTGCATCGGCAGGCGGACTCTCAACCACTGCGCCACCAGGGAAGCCCCAAATGGTGTTATTTAAAAACAAATGGCATTGGCATGATGATGGATAAGGGGCCAATCTTCTCTTTTCCAGAAATGCCAGGCGCAGTGGTGGACTGTCTGGGGGAGGGCCACTAACATGACCTCTCATTCATAGAGACCACTGGAAGGTTATGGACACATCAGTAACTTTCACAGTCACTCCCCTACAGTTAATCAGGCATACCTGAAAGCCTGCACATCTTGAAAAACACATCATTAATAAACATCTAGAAATGAAACAGCTATGTTTGACCCTATGATGATGGAATTTCTAAATGTAACTTTACTTAAGAAAAATAGATACAGTTACACTTAATTTACTCAGCTACCATAAACACTCGGAAAACATTTAAGAATTTGGAAGGTAGCAAAAGAGTACATTAAGTAGGCAAAATAAATGTCAGAATCTGCTCCCTAAAGCAATATACACAAGTGGGAAAGCTGAAACTCACTCAGAATCTACATACTACTTTTATTTTTTTACTTATTTTTTTATTAGGGTATAGTTGTTTTACAATGTTGTGTTAGTTTCTACTGTACAGCGAAGTGGAATTCCCTGTGCTATACAGCAGGTTCTTAGTTATCTATTTTATACATACTAGTGTATATACGTCAATCCCAATCTCCCAATTTATCCCACCCTCCCACTATTTTCATTTTAGAGATGAGTCTAATAAGCAAACTAGACAACAAGGGGAGAGTAGTCACAGATATACCAGCCATAAGTAACTGTCACAACTGACAGGAGGGAGAATTCAAAGAAACAGAAAGAAATGAGAACATAAAATGCATATTCTGGAGCTCTTTGCACAGAGCTGATTTTACAGAGTAGAACTTAAAACAGAACTATGGTCTCTTTCTTTGCCTGGTCCCTTTCCTATTTAACTTGTGAATTCCTTGCAGGTACTTTCAATAGTCCTATACGGGTTCATCAGTACTTGTAACAACAAACATTTTTTTTTTTTCTTCACAGAAGGACACAATAACGGGGGAGGGGATGAACAGGGAGGGCTGTATTTAGAGGAATAGGGTATGTTTTCCTTTTCAGTGTTCTTATTCTTTAAAGAAGCTGCTTTGTGTTTTGTTTGTTAGCATATACTTAAAGCCCTTTAATATACCATTCTGGGAAGACCAGCATCTTGAAAAAAATACGAAAAATGTTGTTACAATAAGTGTAATTAAGATGCTGTTCATGGCCATGGTACAGGGGTTTTATATGTCGAGGTACGTAATAACTGATAGTGGCCTAGTCACTCCTCTGGAGAAGAATATCATGATGAACAAGCTTCACGTGTCTGCTTATAGGAGAAGCTTTTTATGCCTGCATTCCCAGGTTCCTCTGGCTCAGAGCCCACATCTGACAGGAGCTGAGATCTCTAGATTTTTAGCCCATTTTTTTCTTTTGGCTGTAGCACAACCATTTCCAGTGCTTTCTGAATGGCATAAATATTTTCAGGGTTTCTGACAGGCAGTGAGGGGAAAATTAATTTCCAGGTGTCCCCATTTTGTTCCCTAACTCCTCACACTGACGTCTGGCTTAGAAGCAAGGATCCCCTTGAATAGCGCTTAGGCTCTGTCAGCAACTTCCCTCCGCAGTGTTACCTCCACGTTGTGGAGGAACAATGATTGCAAACAGGGTAGTTACATTAGCTCAGGCTCTTTCTTCAGAACAGGCAGGAACAGCCTCCAAAACAGAGATGAAAAACTGAGCCTAGGTATCCTCTACCCCACTAAATTGTGATGTTCGTGGATCAAACTTGCAAGAGATGCATTTTAAACAGCTAGAAGCTGATGTGATTCACATGTTACAGTAATGGGAGTTACAGGTAATAACCAACTTTTTAGGAAAAGTTGGCCTCGGGAGGACATTGATTTCTCTCAGCAGGTTCTATCTCAAGTTCGGATTCAAAAGGTAACTCAGCAGATTGTATTTTCACCAAGCTGAGACCACTGCCTTCTCAATGGCTTATGGGTAGACAACTTCATACAACTAAAAAAATTCACTCTATGTAACAAGGATGAGTAGATACACATGCGACAGCCCTACGGTTATCTTACCCTGTAACAAACTTTTTTTCCTCCTTGAGTAATATTTATATGACCCTAAACTGCTGGATAAAGCCAAAACTGTAGCCAAAATTCATCACTAAATAAAAATAATCATCATAGATAAAATATAGTATATCCATACAATAAAATATTATTTGGCGACAAAAAGAAATGAAGTACTGATTCATGCTACCACGTGGATGGACCTTGAAAACATGATGCTAAGTGAAAGAAGCCAGTCACAAAAGGCTACATAGCGTATAACTCCAATTATATGAAATGTCCAGAACAGGCAAAACCACAGACATAAAAAGTACATTACTGGTTGCTAGGGGCTGGAGGGAATAAGGAATTAGGAGTGACTGCTAAGGGGTATGGGGTTCCATCTCAGGGTGATGAAAATGTTCTAAAATTAGATAGCAGTAATGCACAGCTTTGTGAATATACTGAAAACCAACGAATTGTACATTTTCAAAGGGCAAATTTTATGGTATATGACTATCTCAATAAAACTGTTATTTTTTTAAGGACTCAATAGTTGATTAATGATGCTCCAAGTAGAGTAATTCTAAATACGAGGACTAAATTTTCAACCACATTCGTTGGCACTTTGAATTTTATCAGAGTGAGCTCATCTTATATCTTGGGATCTATCTATTAAGACTGTAAAACAGTTTCTCTTTCACTACTCACTTTCAGAAACAAAAGTCTCCTCTTACAAGAGAGAGAAAGATGAGTAACTCCAATTAGAGGCTAATTCACACAATGCTGCTCTTTGTTAATGAAGGACACTCTGTATCAATCTGTCTAATTTATTAAGCAAACAGGTAGTTCCAAGGAAATCTTGGGTCACCCAAATATTTGGTAGTCACGAAAGGATCTGCAGGTAGTTACTTAATTCACAATCATCTACAACATGAAAATCTAGATACCCCTATTACTTTGCAATCAGTAGCAATTATTAATCAATGAAAACAGAAACGGTAAATATGAATACTGACCTTGTTTCTTTTAACCCTTCTTTCTGAATGACTTCCAATATCTGCTTTGCTGTCATTGGTGAGTTGGGGTGTTTTTCTAGTGCCTAAAAAAATAAAAATAAACGTAAGATTCCTAGATTACTGCATAGAAACATACAAGATGAAAATGTGTGTGAATCATGCAATGTTTCCTTAAAATTTTAAAAAGGCTGTTATGCCAAAATTAGGTTCCATCACACAGATCAGGTGTCCAAAGTGAGAACATAATTTTTTTTCTGGACATCTATGGCAATTTCTGCAACATATAGGGGTCATTCTGCAAAAATGTCACAAAGGCATACACACCAAAAAAAGAAATGTGAAACCTAAAAACACCAAGTTAATAAATGTATATAATTTTCTTTATTAAAAATTGCTGACATTTTATGGCTTAAGTCATGTTTTCAGGCTGTTAAAATGTTTCTTAAATTTCTAAGACCTTGGAAACATGAGCCTGAATACCACCAAGAGCAGAGAACAAAGTGCTGTTCAGAAATAACCTCACTGGATTCATATTTTGATCAACTTCTCTTGTATTAAAAAAAATAAATAAAAACTCTTCATGGCCAAAATGGAAAAAAGCATACAGAAACCCAAGTATCTCATTACAGTGTGTTTTCCAGTTCAGCTCAGTTTCCTTTCTTTTGCCTTTTCCAATTCAAGTAAATCCCTTCCTCTTCCCATTCAGCCCATCTCAGCTTTATGAACTGAGTCCTATTCTCTTTCTCTCCCCTTCTGTCCTACTTATTTTTGAGTGGAAGTGAACTTTTTTAAACAAAGTATGGGGAATATATGGGACATAGTTAATTATTTCCACAGGCATTAGACCATCAGCCCTGGAAAGCAAGCCCCTTTTATTTACCCAGGGACTTTACATGTAGTGAAATCCGTAAACAACGGTGCCCACACTGCTCACCAACAAGGTCTATAGGACCACCTCTGGGTACAAGAAACAAGTGTACACACATCTTCACAATGACCTCCTCCAAGGGTAGATGACACCTACTTAAATTTTCTGTACAGGAGCTTCTGCACAAGTCATGGCCCCCATGCAACTTAATAATTCTAGAGTCCTAATTTATGATTATTATGAATATTAGACCAGAATTCTCATAATTATTAAGAATTAACAGGGTCACTCTAAAAACTAAAAATTAAAAAGGCTTCCAATATATTCAAAAGAGCTCTGTGATCTCTTCCACGATCAATGGCTATATTTCAGCTAGGTCCCTAGCAAAGGTTCTGCTCCTCAAGGCTCTCCAG
Source organism: Phocoena phocoena (assembly GCF_963924675.1). Lineage (NCBI taxonomy): Eukaryota > Metazoa > Chordata > Mammalia > Artiodactyla > Phocoenidae > Phocoena > Phocoena phocoena. Next base: position 42,173,073 of record NC_089231.1, read on the forward strand.
TGAGTTACATACACAGCCTGCCCTACCTCACCATTAGAGCCACTTTCCTGTTCTCCCCTTTCTAGTTCCCAGGAAATTTCCCCATTTTTTCCTAGTCTGGATCAGTCTCTTAGTTGCAGTTGGTAATTCTTTAAAGAATAGCGAAATATGAGCTACACTGGAAAGAGAGTGTAGCAACAAGTATGTCCCTAGGAAAGAAGGAAAAACAGTCCTCACAGAGGATGCTTTAGAGAGCTAAACTGTCAAGGGGGGAAGACACATAGGCATCGCTGTATAGGAAGAGGACTAAAGTGCAAAAACATTGGTTAAAAAAAAAGGCAAGAAGGAAACTGCATAATAGAGCTGAAAAGGGGAAAAGATTAGGTCACAAAGAAAGGCAGGAAAGATACAGACATGAAAATGAAATAGTCGACAGAATTTTTAAAATAAGAACTGTAAGTAGAACAGTGCATACTTATGAATTACTGAAAGGAGACGCTGTGGTCACATGGACTATACACAGGGGGTGTATCACCCCAAATGATGGGGACACTAATGGTCTCTCATAGAAGATATGGGCAGAAGGTCAGCAGACACAGACATACACAAGTAAGCAAGCAAGGAAGAGGGGAACTGGCGGGGGGAGACATGGGATGGCAGAAAGAGGGGGAGAGAGGAGAAGGGAGAGAAAGGAGGAAAATTGAGCTGAACTGGGAATGTCCAAAAGGCAAACTGATTAAATCTAGAAAGGGCCGAAGAGGAAACTCCAGTGTACTGGGTAACGTTTTAGTGGAAAGTTGGGCACACTCGAAAGTGGGGTTACTCACTGTGGAGGATTCCCTGTTTCTCTTCCTGAGTACAGGCCCCTCAGCACACCTGGGCAGCTCCTCCCAGCAATTGAGAGAATTTGGATAGCCCTGTCCCCTCCTCTATGACATCACATCCTACTCTACAAAGGAAGTAAAAGTGCCAAGAATTACATCGTGAAGTGGATGAGAGGCAGGAAGGAAATGACGAAGCCACACAAACACCAGAAGCCCCCCTCAGTTCCTGCAAGACAGAGAAAGGGGACAGAGAAGGAGAGGGTCCTGGATGTGAACAAGCTTCACTGAACTAGCTGTGGGAACATTTAGAGAACAAAAGAGAGAGAGATTACTTCCACGGAACAAAACATGGATAGCATCAAAATAATATGACACATGGCAGAGACATGAATCAGACTCGCAGGCAGCCATACTCCGACAGGACAGTGGGAAGAAGCCACAGAGTGAAACTACAGCCCCAAATGTTAAGCCGAGGAACAGCCCACGCCCCAGCGATTGATGTCTTGGCTATGAGGTGTTAACGATTTCATACGTCCTGCAAAATCTTACTCCCTGGATTATCTTTCTTGACATTTTCAAATACAGCTAGTATTTGAATATGTCTTCCTGGTTATATAACACTTATTTTGAATTTAACATGTTCTTCCAATTGTCTTCCACCTTGTACCTACCTCTTTAGAAACAGGGGTCAAGGATGCAATAGAGCAGGGAAGGGAGTAGGATTACCCACAATTTTTAAGGTCATGTATCATAATAAGATTTTTCTAGAAAGAGGGCCAATTAATATTTCAGATAATCAAAACAGGTTCAAACTGACTTGGTCAATAATGATACAATTGTAACAAAATAGGAAATCCAATTTCAAAGTCTGCCATGGATAATAATTATTTATTAACAAAATCATCTTGTTTTCTGGTTGTAAAAACTGGAAAAATGCAAACTCATACCTATATTATAGAAAACAAAATGCACTCATAAGCTTACAACCAAGAATATTAACCCCTGCTAATATCTGTGTTTTCCTTCTAGTTTTTTTCTATTCATACATACTTTTAAAATATAATTATAATTATATAAAGTACATGTATGCATAGTTAGCTGTCTTACTTTTCCTTGTGTAATTTAAATTCTTCAAAATGGGCATCATAATTAACACTTAACTGAAGATAGGCATTTACGTTGTTTTAAAACTTAATTAATAAAAATAAACTTCCAAAGAATATATTGAACGTAAAGTTCTTAGAATATTATTGGGTCAAAAGGATGTGAGCTCTGTCATGTCTCTTGATACACTGTCAACTGTTTCCAGAAATATTTTAACAATTTATACTCTCACCAAGCGGAACTGAATCTGCCTCTCTCTCCACAAATTTGCCAGTATTAAATCTTATCTTTTTAGCAATATTTGCAAACCTAGTAGGACAAAGAAGTTGCAATTCACTGTTACTCTAATTATAGTTTTGTAAATACTAAGGAGAACAAAAACTTTATTTCAAATGAGTATCACGTGGGATATGACATGGGATATTTCTGTCTTTCTCATTAATGTGTAAAAAGCTATTTATATAGTAAGACATATTCACTGTTGTGCATGTTAATAACAGATTTTTATTCCTTTTGTTGGTTATTTTTTGGATATTTAGGGAGAGGATACATAAAGTTCTCTATTTTCACATGAACTACTCCATCAGACTTTTCTATTGTGACTTCACCTGCTCTCATATTTAGAAGTTCCTTTTATCCAAAGAGAGTGTAAATATCTGCAAATGTTTCTTGCGGGTATTTTATGCTTTCATTTTTTAATTCATCTGGAATGTATCCTTTTGTACCCAGGTGAAGAGCTAACTTAAGCTCTCACCTCCTATTAATGTTAAGTCAAGATTCCCCAACACAGTTTGTTTCATAAGCTGGTCATGGTTAGTGACGCATCCTCTGGCATACATTAATATTAGGGCAATGAAAACTCCTTTGGATGTGAAACCAATATATAAATGTGGGAACCCAGTATATAAAATGCATAAAAGCAGAGCTGCTGCTGAGGTAGAGATGAGAGGGCTCAGAGCCCCCAGAACTTACTTCCTCTAAAGGCTGAAGGCACTTCTGGGAATTTTCAGGGCCTCTGAAATAAACTGCTAACCACTATCCTTGGGGCTCATCCAGGGGTCCTGCTATGCTCCCCTGATTTTCAATCAATTCCTGTGCCAGCACCACCCTGTTTAAATTGCTGTAATATTACAATACACTTCACTATCTGGATAGGACACAGCTCTCATTACTCCTTCTTAAATTTTTCATTGTTCACTTCTTTACATTTCCAGATGAAATTTAGATAGGAATTAAATGAGACATCTAATTAAATTTTTAGGAAATGTACACACATTGTTTCATGTGTTAAAGTTTTATTTTATAAACTGTAATAAGTTTTTTATTAAGTGTTTTATATTTTGAGTTGCAACTATGAATACACTTTTTTTATAAATTATCCTCACATTTTATCGCTAATACATACAAAAGCCATTGAACTGTGATAATTATTATCTATATGAACAGCTAATTGAATTCATAATAGTTCTAATAGTATAGAAGTACAGAATCATATTTTCCACAAATACCGTGAATTGTTTCTCCTTTCTAATAGCTCTATGTTTTCTTTCTCCTACATTATTTACTTTGGCTAAAAAAGTGATCTTTTTTAGTCCCTTTCAAAAAGTTTTTTGCTGAAAATGGAAATGCTTTATAATTTATTTCCTCAAACACAGGCTCTTAAAACTGCTGTTTCCCTAAGAAAATCTGTAGCTAGAATTATTAGAGCTCGCACTGCCAAGAAAAGGCTGTAATCAGAAACCATTGGCCAGATATCACTGTCTTTTCTATACAAATCAGAGTCTGTCACAGTGTTCAGTTTTTACATAAAATGCCCTTTCTGTCTTTGTGAAACAAACCGTTCTGCCATGTTAGAGCTATATTTGTGATTCCACTTGACTCTGTCTCCCTGAGTTGTGTCTTGTATCTCTCATGCTTCCTTCTCATGCACTAAAGTCCTCGCAATTCTCCACTATCTTCTTTCTTCCGCATTTTTACTCCCAACAGGTTGCAAATTCAGCACTGCTCTCCCAAAAGTGGAATTTCCATGGCTAAGGACACAAAGCACACACACAATCAGTGGCCTCCCTAGCAATGGATTCGCTTGTACTTTTCATAGGATATGAACAGATGTGTAGAACGGGCAAACACACCACTGGATGTCATCTTCTTTACTAATGTGACTAACTATATCAGAGCCTATCTCAAAGACATTTAGATTCATACAACTTTGAGGCAAGACAGACTCTTGTCCCAGAAACCTCTTCTCCCAGACTTCTACATGCCCCAGTAGGAGGAGAAAAAGAAACCTGCAGACAAAGATAGCAATATAGTTAAGAGAAGGAAAGAGGTATTTGCTCAATCACTGAGGACACAGGCCATGCTAAGAATGTATTTTTTCTGTTTTAGGTTCATCCTTTCAGCATTTTTCTGGTCCAGGAATACTATGTAACAAACATTTTAAAGCTTATTCAAGCTGACTCAGAAAAGTCATTTCCAGTATCCCTAAGATAAACACATTAGACCAGTGTTCATCTAATGGTTGAAGTCTTGGTCCTTCAGGCCCTGAAGAAAATTTTCTGAGCTTACTTGACTGCAAAATAAAAAGATTTCTACAACTTAAAATCACATCAGTGATACATGTTTAGATCTTTCTCTAACATTAAAGTGTCTTCCCTTAATCAATATTGGCAGTTAACTAAAATGTTTAGCTATTTAAGGTCTCATGTATTAGGTAAACGATTTGGAGGTTATAACAATAAACCATTATATAGCTCTCTACAATTACAGAGTGTTTACACACAACATATATTATTTCATTTGCTTACATACAACATATATATATATACACATATGTATGTATGTATGTATATATATATATTTTTTGACCCTGACAACAACTCAGTGAGATGCATATAACAGGCAGGATTAACTTCCTCTGAGATGCACTAAGTTGAAGTAATTGGTCCAAGGTCATAAAGCTACCAAGTAGAAGGACAGGACTTGTACACATTATGATATTGATGATGACAATGTTTAAATACAATAAAAGCAGTTAATACGTATTAGACAACTCTTCCGTGCTAAGTCTCCAGAGGTTTTACTTGTATTACAATAGACTCCTGGATTCATATATTTAACATTCCCTATTTCCACTGTTCTTGAGATACCTCAAAGGTCCATGTCATTTTGATGAGATAAATTTGAATGGCTGATAGTATTCAGATGAGAAAATTAACCACATAGAAAGTGACAGCACCTTGCCCACCACCTGATATCTTTACCTCAGGTTGCTGTCTGCTCCTAACATATGTGGTTACTAGTTAAGGGTTTAAGGGTGATGTTTACAATTTTTCTATTCTACTTGCATGCATTTTATGGGGAAATTACATGCTATAGTAATATATGTGAATGTGTGACTTAAAAGATGCAGAATTTTTGTTATAATAGCCTTGAGAATCAGGCCTATTTCACCCAGAAAAAAGGAGATGTCCAAGAAGATAGAGTGCCTCTGAGACCTGGCACCTAGGAAGTGATGGGTCTAGCCAACATTGAAGTCTGTCTTTTACTAAGTTAAATTACTTATTGTCTTGAGCACAAGGCTTTTACAGAAACTGTGGGCCTACAGTCAAGATATTATATGCAATATCGACCTCACAATCCCCATTTCAGCAATCTCACACTTAAGAACAATCAGATATTTCCTTGAACTCTCAGATAATGGCTTAAACTGTACCTTCCCGTGGTAGCACCTGTCGTTAATTAACATTATCTGTTTAAGGATATTCTTCCAGTTACACTGCAAGCCTCAAGAGATCGAAGTCCTTGGTCCTCATTCATGTCTGTAGCATCAGATTATAGCACCACTAAGTAGGCTTCGATGAAGACCACGTTAGTTTGGAGTTGCCATATATTAGGAATTTTTATAGAATAATAAAGAAGGTTATGAGCTTTGGAGTCAGATGAAGCAGGAACACCTACTCACTAGCTGTCTGATCTTAGATATTTAACATTCCTGAACTCAGTTTCTTCATTTCCTCATTTATAAAAACGTTGTGAGGACTAAATGAGATAGTAAGTGTAAAAGCACTGATTATTTCCGTACGCCAAATGATTGCCTACAGCAACATGTGTTAGTAAACACTGGCTAATACTATTGGCTGGGGGGAAAAAGCCCCCTTTGAGCACGGCCTAGAAACAGGAATCTTTTCAAAACAAAGAAGAGAGCTATAAAAAAAATATGATGGGCATTACCTGGGGTGTCTCTGAGATTTCCTGCGTAAACTGCACTAGGGTTTCTACAAATCAAGTTAGACGCATATCGCCACCCCTTGTCACCTGATCACGGCCAAATTTACTCCCTCTGGATTCAGACGTAAACCTGCACCATGTGGTGCTTGGTTTCATCACCCCACAGTCTTCCTCCCTGTGTTTAACAAGAGGGATTGTACACCACGGCACTCTTTTGGACACTGCGCTGTTACCTAGGAAGACAAGCACCCTGCGGGGACAAATTATCCTGTTATGCATGTGCTACAAATCAAGTAAAAATAGAGAATAGCAGCAGCAACAACTTACTTCCAACAATATATATGTACAGACAAACTTTCCTGCAACTATGACAGACAGTATCATAGAATATTCATCTAGAAGGAAGTTCTGTCTTACAGTTAAATTATTTTGGTTGCCCAGCTTCATAAAACCCGAGCAGAGCTGAGAGTAGAGAGATGGCTTACTGAGGCCTGGAACAGTTCAGAGAGTGATAACTACCTGAATTAGAAGATAAAATTCTATGCGATTGAGAGCTGACTTCTAATTTCCTGTGGGATTTTGGCAACCTTGTTCTACCTCAGTAAGTTTCTAAGCTTTACAAACAGTTTATACTCCTTTTACACACAGAAAGAAAATGAAAGTGAAAGACACCTAGAATTCCTACAATGTTCTAAAATAGGTCAAAGAACAATATTATTATTTAAATGATGATACATACAAAACCTGTTTTAAAAAGTCAGACGTCCCTTTAATGAAGAAGAAATACTTATACCACAAAAATATGCAAATAGTCTATTCAGAACCTACCAGTTATTAAAAATGTTTCTTCTGTGTATCAAGTAAAAATTCTGCTTTCCTATTACTTCTACTGTGTAGTCCTAGTTTTTGCCTTTGAATGTGACATATATTTAATATTCAATTACAAGCACTTTGCTATCATAGAAGTTTAAAGTAAGGTAATTGTGTTACACGAATTTCTAAAATGGGATCCAATAATTTATTCACAGGATATATTGCCACCTATTTGAAAACACTATTAGGGGCCCAGCCTCCCTTTATCCCCAGGCTAATGGATCCTTGGTTTCTTCCATCAGTCCTCATATAAAATAGCTTGCAGACTATTTTCCAAATCACCCTTCTTTGAATATTCTTGAGTTTGCCAACGTCACCTGTAAATCACATCTTTAAGAATTATACTCATTGAGATAAATTAGCTAAATACCATTGATAAATATTCAAAATGTAGTCTGATTGAAACAATCTGTATGGTAAAACTATTACTTCTCTTTTTCTAACTCGTATATACATCACGTTAATACAACCTAACACAACACTTGCTCTTTTTCAGCAGTCTTCACACTGTCAATCAACTAAAACTTCCAGATCGTTCAACATTTGCTTCTGAAACCACATGCATAATTCTGTGGTGTATTTTCCAAACTTGCCAGACATAAATGTATCTCTAATGCACCAGTGTTTGTTTCAATCCATTTTTGCAGGCTCTGAAATCCTATTATTCCCTAATACCTGATTATTTAAGGTAACAGGTAAATTTTGTGTTATCCACAAATCTGAGAAATATTTACCCCAGTTAAATTTCATCTTTTTAGGTGCAGGCTGTTCATCCAAGCTTATAAACTTCTTTTGGAATCATTATTCCCTTGTCCAACTGTTCAGTTTCCCTTTTTATTTTCTGATATCCACACATTTGACAAGCATGATTTGATGGATTCCTCCAAGTTATTCATGACAGGTGAATAATGCAATGAAAAACAAAGCAACAAACCACGTGGCTGCCACCGGGATCTTCTTTCAGAATGATACTCATTAGCCAATCGGTATAATTTGTCTATAGAAGTTCAATCTGCTAAAAATTCATTTAATTATACTATCGCCCAGTTCATATTTGCCCATCACTTTTAAAAGAGTCCCACAAGAGACCACGTCAAATGACTGTCTGAAATTTAGCTCCAACAGGCACATCCTCCTGCTGTATGTCTAACAATCCAATCAAAAATAAATAAATTTAATTGGACATGAGTTAACTTAGAGAATCCATAAGGGCTTCCAGGGATCACTACTTCCATTTCTGTTTAAAAATGCACTCTAGAATTTTACTGGGAGTCGAGATAAAGACCTACAGTCTGTAATTTCAAAAAATTTCTTTTCCTCTTTTTTATAATAATAATAACAATAGGAAATACACAACAGTTACTCTGCATCACACTCTATTCTTACAAGCTTTCTTAATCCTCCTAACAACCACTTTATCATACTTAGGTGACACCATTATCACCCTCATTTTACAGATGACAGATGAGGTAACTAAGACGCAGAGGTGTTAATTTGACTCTCCCAAAGTCACACAGCTACAAAGTGGTTCGATTCTTGGACAACTGATCCCCTGTTCTCTGTGATTTTCCCCATGATTATCAGCAGTGCTCCTGATCACATCTGCAGTTTTTCAGTGTCCTGTTTGTCATCAAACTCATATTTGGTCATTTCTTATCCCATCTAAAACACAGTAGATATAACTTTTATATTACTTTCCTTATCACACCTTCTTTTAAAAATATGCATTAGTTTAAAGAAGAAAAATACAGTGAAATATTTCAAAAATGAGAAATCATGCCCGATGATCAAGTTGCTGTGACTGTGACCTAGACCATGGTACCAATTCCAAGGCAGCAGCTAAAATGCAGAGGCAAACAATCTACGGGAGTTAACTCCTGTTAGCATAGAGACATTGGTTTATCAGAGTAGATAAGGTTTTCCTATTCCTAAACTAAGAGAATCATCTCATATGGAAATTCATACAGAGGCACTGGGTGGTAATAGACAGGATCGGCAAAGGCACACGTAGAACATACATAAATTCTATTGTTGAACCTCTCATAAAATCTAAACATAACACAAAAATATAATAATTGAGACTAATTAGGTGAAATAATGCAGTTAGATAGTATTCCCAAGGTCCAGTATGATTAAATTAAGAGTATATACCCTAATGACGACTTGGAGTTTATTTATATTTTACTACTATAGGTAGATATGACAACTCTGAAAAGCAGACTTGCAGACGGTAGAATAAGATATTACGAAAATTAAGAAGTTTAATGTGTATATTTGTCCACATGTGGGAGACTAAACACCTGTCCATATGGAAGTCTCTGGTCAAAGCCAGCATTCTCCTCAGGATAACATTCTGAAGAAGCAATCAGTTGAGACCCCAAATTTCCTTATCTTGGAAATCCTTACAAGGTGCTCAATAATACCTTAATAAGAGCAAGTAGTACTTACATAACGCCAGAAAGCATTTTGTAATAAATATAGGCGAGGCATTTTTCTAAGAACTTAACTTATGTTAACATATTTAGTTCTCAAAATCACCTATCAAGGTGGGTATTATTTTTCTGTAGATGAGAAAATTAAGATGCAGATATTTTAATTCACTTCTTCCAGGCTAGTCCCAAGTAACAAGCAGAGGGGAGATTCAAACTCACACCCTTGAACTCCAAGTGTTTCACCACCACAATATGCTACCTTGTAGCAAACAGTCCAAACTTACTTGGAGGGTAATTTAGCAGTACTATTAAAATGTAAAAGGTAGGTGGTCCCATTTGTTGAACCTAGTCTGTCTTTAGGTATTTTTCTTACAGAAATCCTCAGCTCTTCCTGCATGTTCAATAAAGCATCATTCAAAACACTTTTTTGAAAGACATAATGTAAGAGAAAGATGGTTAAATAAATGAAGGCACATACATACCACAAAATATTACACAGCCATTAGAAAGAAAATATGTACTGACTGATACAGGAGGATATCCACAAGAAAATGATGACTAAAAATAAGCAAGCTGAAGAACAATATGTATAGGAACTTCCCTGGTGGTCCAGTGGTTAAGAATCCACCTTCCAGGGCTTCCCTGGTGGCGCAGTGGTTGAGTCCGCCTGCCGATGCAGGGGACACGGGTCCGTGCCCCGGTCCGGGAAGATCCCACATGCCGCGGAGCGGCTGGGCCCGTGAGCCATGGCCACTGAGCCTGCACGTCTGGAGCCTGTGCTCCACAACGGGAGAGGCCACAACAGTGAGAGGCCCACGTACCGAAGAAAATAAAACAAAAACAGAATCCACCTTCCAACACAGGGGACGCGTGTTCGATCCCTGGTCAGGGAACTAAGATCCCACATGCCGTGGGGCAACTAAGCTTGTGCACCGCAACTACTGAGCCCACGTGCTCTGGAGCCCGTGTGCTGTCACTAGAGAGAAGCCCGTGCGCTGCAACGACAGATCCCGCATACTGCAACTAAGACCCGACTCAGCCAAAGAAATAATTTAAAATTAAAAAAAGAACAATATGTATAGAGGAGGTATATATTCAAGTACATGTGGTAAACATACAAATACACCCACAAACCCCTCCCCACACACATTCACACCAGACAAAAATATTCAAACACTTAACAATTGTTACCCTGGAGAGTGGCAGAAAAGCAAAATCAGAAGGAGGAAATTTTATACTTTTAAAATACCTGTGTATACCAAACGTAAGGTAGATAGCTACTGGGAAGCAGCTGCATAGCACAGGGAGATCAGCTCGGTGCTTTGTGACCGCCTGGAGGGGTGGGAGGGAGGGAGACGCAAGAGGGAAGAGATATGGGAACATATGTATATGTATAACTGATTCACTTTGTTATAAAGCAGAAACTAACACACCATTGTAAAGCAATTATACCCCAATAAATATGTTAAAAAAAAATCTGTGTATTTAGAAGCACAAATTACTTTCATAATCTTTAAACTGTATATGAAGATAATCTCTATATTATACAACTTATATAACAGATGCATCTATCATATAATATTTAACAACTAACTTAAAATCAGTTCCAAAACAAAATACAAATGAATATTCAAACACCAAAGAAAGAGTTATATGCCCTATACTCTAAAGCACAATGGGGAAAATAAAATGCAGGTATATTGAATTTTTTCCAAAGCAAAGATTACTCATCATTCAATCTGAGTCAGGGGAATTCTTCAGTATTATTCTCACAGACTAGCCTGAAATGACACAGCATCCAGATGTAGCTGCCAGAAGGAATTAGTTGCAAAATATATCTTGAGATAATTGTAGAAAATGACTTTGTTATATGGGATTATTTGACTCTGACCACTTAAATGTTGAAGAATGACAAAAACAATGATGCTTGCTTTGTTACAGTTAATAGTAACGCTTCCCCTGACTGTAGTTAGACAATAGCATCACCTCCTTGATAATTCATTGATTTAACAAATATTTACCAAACACACACACACACGCACACACACACATCCACACACCCCAAAATGAAATACAATAAAACATGCCATCACCATCTCTGGAGACACTTAACCTCTGGTTTACTATAGTTGAGGAGAGAAGGGTGAGAAACATCTAATTTACTTATAAATGACTTAAAAAGGAGACTAAGCCATGTCTTCTTCCATATCCATTCAAAATGTTGGTTTAGTCTACACAGAAATGACCCTTTCCTACCATATTTCAGTGATGGATGGTATTACACGTCAGATTCTATGGAAGTAGTGATGATCATCATGGTATTTTTTTCTTTTTGGTCATTGCTATATTTCTGATTACCTAGCACGTGGTAGGCACTTAATAAAACTTGCCTAATGAATGAAAACAAGATAAATAAATGGCAAGGAAAAAGTGAGGTACTGAATTTCTTGTTTTGTGGACATATTATTCTCTTCTTCTGAAAAATACCCTTTTATACTTTTATTTGAATGGGAGCCATTCTATTCCTGTAGATACTGAACAGTTGCCTACTAATGATGGGGTGGTGGGGTGGCAAGGGGAGGGGACACAGGGAGGGTTAATCATTGATCTTAGCCTAAAACTCAAGAAAACAAATATCGGTTGCTTTCTAGTAATAACGCCATGTGATGAAACCATGAGACTTGCTGGAAGCCATGTTCCTAATCATGTGGAAGAAGCCAGGCTCAGAAAATAAGGCATCCGTACAGAGAAAAGCAAAGATCAGAGAGCCCTGAAAGACTCATTCTTTCTTTCCAGGTGTTACTGAGGAACTTCATTCACCTATACTGGTTATGTTCATACAAGTCTTCTAATAAACTCTCCTTCTCACTGAATTGGTAAGAATTGGATTTTAGTCACTGTTTGTGACCAAATGTTCATGACCAAGGTGTCTGTTATACCAATTATTAAGCCCTCAGTTGGTTCCTTTCACAGGACCTAAAAAAAATGTACAAAATAGATTGTTTCTAAACCTGATGTTCATTTTTGATTCCTGTAGAAGATGAATAGAAGAGTAGCTATTACTAAAAATTCTTAACCAAATAAGAATCATAAATGCAGAGTTAGTCTTTTGTCAAGCATGCACTTTGAACATCCAGAGACAACAGTTAAAAAATTAAACAATTGTATAAAATTAGGAACTCACCAGGCAAAGCTATGAATAATTCTAGCAGTAAGAAGTCTTTACCTAGAACTCAACTCTGATGAATAATAGTTAAAAGAACTTCTGAATCCCAGGCTTCAGAAAGAGGGCCAACATTTAAAAAATATGAAGCAGGTATCCTAATATTTTAACGATACGAGCTACAGGCTTTCTATAGACCAAAGGGTTTATGTGACATGTGCTTTCCTGTCTCTAATTGGAATCATACATAAAAATCTACCATAACTATTTATACTAAAAGCCAAGTCAAAGATCTGCCACCAGATTTACTGTACTCAAGTAATTAAGATATAATTAAAGTTATCTGCATCACAATTTATACTAAATACATTCTTGGGGCAATTACTTTGATATTCTACTTGACGTATTACCCACCTTAATATTAGCCAAATTTTCCAGGTTTGCATCCAACCCTCCTTTCTGGTCCTGTTTCTTAAACTAGGTGCTAGAGAAATGAAGGCCATATTTATCAGGGCACAAAGCAACAGAACTGGTTTCCATCAGCCCATATTTGTTGATATGAAGTAGGGGCTGAGTCTCTTTAAGGGGGCAATGGAACATTAAAACTTACCTTTGCCAACAAAAGATTCTTTATGAAATCAGATAGTCCCTATTGCTTTTTAGCTGTCCTCAGTCCTGATTTTACCAGTTGAGTTTTGCACACAACCAGGCTGGGAGCTCATTATACCATAATGCCACGTTTATGTCAGAATGAAGAAAAATGATTAGCTCCGATGGGATCAAAATATCTATCCCTTTGAAAGAAATACAAATAAGAGTTACCTATTAACCAACTCTAAATTAGGGCTTACAGAGACTCTTACTTAGATTTTTCCTAGAGGTTGCCATTCAGCATTATTGAATTACTCCTGAAGATAAATTAGGCCAGATGTTCTTCTCCTAGATTCACTCAACTACAGGCAGTAGGCATTAAGCCCACAAGGAATCAAATTCTCCCTGTAGAAACTATCTGTAGAAAAAGCTTTGAGGGTTCTGTTAACCACCTTGCCGTTCAGGTTTTAAGAGCTAATTAGACCTGCCATCAGGTATAGAGAACCTATAGGAGAACAAACACTGGAATGTTCTGTAGGTTACCTGGTACAAAGGGAAGACAAACACAAAATGTATCATCTCCATATTATTGGGAATTAAAATGAGAAGATGAAAGTCTGCTTTGCGACCCTAGCAATTCAGTGGTGGCTTTGCCTATAATAATTATAATGAAGTAGCTACACCCCCATACAAAGGCCAAAAAACTTTGAAGATAAGGAATTCATTGTGAAAATCAATGTCTCCTACAGATAAATTATGCTGTACTGAAAATTACAGTTTAACACGTAAGGGACTGTGCATCAACAACTCCACTGCCATTTGAGCAAAAGACTGGTAGAAAATTCTAGGAAATCTGGTTTTGAGTTTTTGCTTCTGAGCATGGAACGGATAGGGCTGCGTACTGGTGAGTTCAAGGGCTGGACAAACATTGTTCGCCTGGTTTAAGATGCATATGGTCAACACATTCCTTGTGGTATGAAAGTCTGCAGGCTTTCAAGACAAGTTTTCTTCATTTTTTCCCCCTTTTCCTACATGAAAAGGTAGGGCTCAATGGGGAGTCTGTCAGCTGTCAGGAGTTTCAGTGTGCTGTATCTAGAGAAGAGTGGAAACTGGTGGGAAATAGCCCGAGGGTGACCAAGCCCTCCATGGAAGGGAAATGGAGACAGAACTCTCTGAGACAGACTGGGAAATATAATCCCTTAGTGGGGGTGTTCCTTTCTACCAGCACTCCTCTTGGCAAAAAAAAAAAAAAAAAAAAAAAAAAGAGAGAGAGAAAGAGAAAGAAAGAAAGAGAAAGAAAGAAAGGAGGTGTTATTACAGTATCTGCTTTCCTGTTCTCAGTGGTGTGGAAATCTGGCCATACCTTTTCAATGTGAAACAGACTTTGTCTGGACTTGGGAACCTGAACTTGTTGAAAATGTCCAGGTGCCCTTTTTCTATCTCTTCAACTATTTTAGAATTCAATTCCCTGTTAACAATAATTGTTCCACTCTTTCTGGTTAGAAAACCGTCCTCCTCAGTAGACAGATGGAAGGAAAAGCACTTATTTTATCAGGAAAAAAATAAACAGAATTATCTTAAGAGAGAATATAAAAGAATTTTCTGTGAATGAAAATCCTCTATTGTTTTCTGGTTTAAAAATATCAAAGATTTTTACTGGAGAGGATGATTTTACAAAGCAATTTAATGCAACAAAGAAGAAAACAGGGACTTAACCTTGTTTGCTTTCCTTACCTCTTAAGCATGTAATGAAGCATTTAGTGTCTCATAAACAAAGGGAAAAGGTGGCCTGGAACAAAAACATCTGTTTTGCTATCAGGACTGTATCTGTCAGGACAGGCAGGGATAGGAAACAGTAAAAACCGACCCCCAAATCTTAGTGGATTAAAACAGATGTTGATTCCTCATTCACATCTACATGTCCAATCAAGACACGGGGTGACGGAAATTTCATCTTGTCAGCAGCTTCTGGGATCAACACAGCCGGGAAAGAAAAAGGTGAATCAAATCCTGACTAGAGGGAGTAAGACCACGCACCTGGTAACACCTGACTTCAAGGGGCAAAGAAGTTCCACCCTGCGCCAACCTACTGCCTATAACAAAATCGCCAGTCAGCCATTCATTCAAGACAGAGGAAGAGATTAGAAAATAATAATAATTTAGTAGAAAACAATCTTTTTCTCTCCGTAGGGTCTCTCCAACACAACTGAAAATAGCTGACCCTTGAGCAGCATGGGTTGGAACTGCGCAGGACCACTTATAGATCTTTTTCAGTAAGTACAACATGATCCACAGCTGGTTGAATCCATCGATATGGAACCACAGGGGCAGAGGAACTGCAGGTAGGGAGCACCAACTGGAAGTTATACAGATTTTCGAATCTGCGGTTGGTCTGTGCCCCTAACCTCTGTGGAGTTTAGGATCAAGTGTGTACGCAGAAACACACAGGAAAAAAAAATTATGACAAAACACTAAGCTTTATTAAAGTCCCACTGCTCGTTTCTTCATCATTCATTTTTCTGGATGACACCTTTAATGTGCTTCAAGTTGCTTCTTTCATTTGTTAAAACCTGCCTATGACTATCACCTAGTACCAGGAGAATAAGAGACAATTCTTGAAAAGATGCACTGGGAAGACTGGACTAATTTTAAAAGGGCCTCATGCTCCACTAAAGCTTTTAACAAATGAAAATAACTTTCATGAATCTTGCATTTCCTACCATGAAGCCGAGCTCATTCAATAGTGAGTTCTGGAAAAAGGGGAAAACAACAGTCATTAGAAGATTAAAAGGTGATACAGTATCTGTATTTGCTCATTGGTTTTTGTTTTTCCTACTGATAATCCCTCTATTCCCATTTAGTTATTAGAACTTGATTTGTGAAGACAGCATTAGCTAAAAGTGGTAAAACAGACATATAAAAACTGGAGAAAGGACGAGAACAGGAGATAGGTAATATTTTTGTTTATATTTAACAGTCTTTATTTATTTTTCTCATTTCCTCATTAAAGATCCTGTTGGGTTAAATGTGTTTTTCTCTTTATACACAGTAGCATCTCTGCCTAGAGCAGACCATGAATAAACATCAACACTCGGCGCCATCCACCTTCATCCAAAATGAAAAGGTATGGGGATTTCCCTGGCGGTCCAGTGATTAAGACTCCGCGCTTCCAATGCAGGGGGCATGGGCTCGATCTCTGGTCGGGGAACTAAGATCCCACATACCGTGTGGTGAGGCAAAAAAAAAAAAATCAAAATGAAAATGAAAAGGTATGGTTAAATTTCCACAAGGCTAAGAGCCATTAAATGAATAAATAAGAAGTGACAGCAATAAGATTGTGATGCCCACAGAATTCTATATGAAATAAGGAGTTATTAACTTATGCTGATCTTATCTCAATATTCAGAGAAATGAGTGAGGATTTACATTATGGAAAAGAACACATTTCGCTAAACTAACATCCTCTAAGGGTCATGATCATCCCTGTGAAGAAAACTTGGCATTTAGTCAGCGAATAAAAATATTTACTTGCCGCCAGAAAGTACCTGGAAGCTTCATCCAGAATTATGTATTTTGTGAATTCAGATTGTGAATTATGCTAAATTATGTTATAAATATTATATAAAGACCATGAGAATATAACTCTATTTAAAGAAACTTGTCTCTGAGGGAAAACAGAACAGAAACCATCCATTGTAACTTCTAGCCTCTAAATCAGGAAAGTTAGTTCCAGAGGAAGCACCCCAAAGAAATCTTCGGAATCTTCGCAATGGCTGCCTAGGCTTTAACATCTTGAAAATGTGAAACAAATATCATTAAAACAATACCAGAAAGAATGAATAAGAAAGTAGCTAACTTTAATATGCTTAATATTAAAGTTATATGCTTAGCTCTTAAGTTGGGCAGACATGGGTTTTAATCATTGCTCCACTACTTACTAGCTCAGCAAATTAACTCACCCTCTCCAAAAGCCCAGACAATGGCATTTATAATGTTTTCCCAGCACACTTTCCATCTTTATTGGTGCTTTTGTGTAATTTTCTTCTGCCGTATGTGATCCCTGTATGGTAATCAATCATGTCACCTCATCCTGGCCATTGCTGCCGATGAGGGATGGGTATATCAGCCAAGTAGGACAAAGTAAAGGCTTCCCTGGGAGGGCATTTACTGAATAAAATAACAACAGCAACAACAATAATAATAATGAGGAAGAGGGAAAGAGATTCTTTTTATGCTGGTGTGCTAGGCTTGGAGGATGCAGGTCTGGGGTGCAGTAACCATCTTACCTTGACCAAGACTTCTATCGGACCCTGTCTGCAGTATGAGGCCAAGAAAAAACAAAGACAAAAGATGGAGAGAAAGCAAATACTTTGATGACATTCTCTATATCTCTACACCCACTTACAACCGAAGTCCACCCTTGGACTTCTCAGTTTCATGAGCCTTTTTGCTTAAACTAGTTTTCACTAAATCGATTTCACTTGCAACTGAGAGAAACTCAACTGACACTCTAAATCTCAATCTCTTTATTTAAAAAGGTAGATAATACTACCATGTGTCTCCTAGGTTTGCTCTTAGGATTAAACAATATAATGCATATAACAAGTTAGTGTAGTATCAGGTATACAAGTACTCAATAAGTATTAGCTGTTATTAGCCATTATTAGTCATTACCTTAGTAACTGTTACTTTAACTGTTAGCTAATTTAGTAATAGTAATGTTTTATGATAGCTGATATACGAAGTCTATTCCATCATTATATCAGATTTCTACACTCTCAAAAGGAGGCTATGACATTAAGCTTATAAATATTTTAGTTATGTGTATAAAGGAGATCATTTACTTTGCAAACATTTCCAATCTGTGTTGTAAACCAATACACTAGATAGTTCTCTTTTTGGTTTGCGAGTCATAGAAAGCCTTTACAGATCATCACTGTACCTCATTAAAATCAAACATAAAAGAAGATTACTTTTAGGTTACTGAATTTCTACTACACCTTGCAATTTTAAAAAAAAGTATCTCTTGGGCCCTAAGGGTTTTTTGTTTTTTTAATGATAATTTCCCAAAGGTCAAGGTTCATATCTTATTGCATTCACATGGTACCTAACATATTAATGGCAGGAACTGAATATTTTTCATTGCCATTGATTTCATTAAATTATTATCTCCGAGTAATAAAAGAGGCTAGTGAATTGACAGTAGACACAGATTTTCAAAATCTATCAGTTGTCCAACTGAGGCTCTCTCAGGAAATTTGATCCCTTCTCTAGATTACACAATGACAATTCAGCAACGACACAGAAATAAATCAGGAAGACAGAAGTGTTACGGTTCTACAGATGTTTTGAAAACTTTTAAAAACTTAGCTCTAACAGCTCCTCTGAAAAATCTTCTTTGACTCATTCACTTTATTTAACTATAATAAGCACCATCCTGACATGAGGTAGTGCATCAGGCACTCGGGAAAAATTATAAACAAGAAAGTAAACAACTAATTATAATATACTGTCCCAACTATGAAGTGCTTTGGGAACGTATAGAAACTTCTCAAAGGAAGCTGACATCTGCAGAAAGTGTGGTAATTTACCAAATGAAAAGAAACAGAAGGGTAGGGAGGGAGGATTTTACAAAGAAAAGGAACAACATGTACCAAGTCAAGACAAAATATGGGACAGTATGATAAATTCAAAGATCTAACAGTACTTTTATATGACTGTCATTTAGAATGACAATGGTAAGAGAATCAAGCAATGAAACTGGAGATATAAGCAAAAGACAAACCTGAAGGATCTTGAAGCAAGTGGCACGATACTCTTAGAATAATGGGAAGCTATTAAAGGGTTTTTGAAAAAGAGGTACTTTGTATATTCCCCATTAGCAACTCCAGATACACTTTTTACCCTTCTCCACCCAGCTTTGTGATCCAGTAGGCTGAATTTCCTCAATGGAGGTCCTCTGTCCTCTGACTAATGGGTGGGTTCAGCCAATAGGAGGCACCAACTGGAGATCAGTGGATGGAAGAAGAGTGGAGCGAGTGTCAATGTGCATGCTTTCCCCTCTTGCAGGGGTGAGGGCTGGCAGCGGCTATGTTCCACCACCTATGGTCACAGTGTCTGTCAGTCAGTCACCCTTCTCCTATAATCAGAGCCCGCATCACTGCAATAACCACTCCCTGCTCTGCTTGGCCCTTCCAGTCTAAGGATAGTTACATCTTCCTGCTGGTGATATCCCCGATTTGTCTCACTATCCCTTGTTCTTTTCTTTTATTGTGCCCTAACTTTCTTCAATCACCCATTTTAAGATAAAGCCATCTGTTTCCCACAGGAACTAACTCAGACTCAAGGGGATACCATGAACCAGTTCTACCTCTGAAGAAGCAGCTGTGGATGTAATAAGGAGAATGATTCTCAGTGGAGGCAAGTCTGGAGTCAGTGAAACCACTTACAAGGTGCTTGTATCAACTTAACAAGAAGATGGGAACTACCAGACACTAACATTAACTGGCACCTTCTGATGTCAGACACTGTACTTAAGTACATTATGCATATTATCTTATTTAAATATTCCAACCACTCTGTAATGCCATTATTCCCTTTAATAGACAATTGAACTAAAATTGAGAGATGTTAAATAATTTGCCTAAAGTCAAACACATAGTAAGTGGCAGAATTGAGACTCAAACATACATCCGCCTGACTTATAGGCCTGTCATTAATCTATATTCTTTCCCAAACCCACATACTGCCTGAGTCAGGGTAAATTAGAGTGGAAATGGATATAAGTGTAGCATATATTTGAGAATTTGAAGATTTGAAGAAAAGGAGATAAAACTGGCAGAACTCAGTGATTACTGGATAAAAAGGTAAAAAGATACAAAAAGGCATTAATGATGACAAGAAGCTTCCTGCTTTGAAGAACTATGAAGATGGTGGTGGCTTTCATAGAGAGAAGAAAGGGGGAGCAGACTTGCTGGGAACAGGAGGTGGGAAGAGATATGGCATTCAGTTTTAACCTTGTTGACTTTATTGTCACTATGAAAATGCAAATGGAGATGTTTCCACTACAGCAGTAAAGAGGCCATGTACACCTTCTCATCAGTCCCTAGCAGCTAAGGTATAGATTTGGGAACCACAGTCCGACAATTAGATGCATCTGCCTGTGAATATGAACCTTGAGTCTGGGATGCAAAGACAGAGTGGATTATGATACATCCATATGAGGGCTTCCCTGGTGGTACAGTGGTTGAGAGTCCGCCTGCCGATGCAGGGGACACGGGTTCGTGCCCCGGTCTGGGAGGATCCCACATGCCACGGAGTGGCTGGGCCCATGAGCCATGGCCGCTGAGCCTGCGCGCCTGGAGCCTGTGCTCCACAACAGGAGAGGCCACAACAGTGAGAGGCCCGCGTACCGCAAAAAAACAAACAAACAAAAAAAGACCCAGAAACATATGATACACTGGGAGCAATAGCAGTGTCCTATGACAGCACTAAGTCACAGTGGTGACACGAGTGGTGGTAGTGGTACCACAGCCATATCCCAAGTAGAATGTTCTTATAGCATGACTGTGTGTGTTTTTGCTGCCCAGGCTCTACCGATCCCTGCCTATTTTTCCAGACTTTTTTTTTTTTTCTGGATCCTTCCAGATGATTATATAAACTACTTTATGGCCTCCAAAAAAAACCTCATTTTCTACTTAAGTTAGCAAAAATTGTTTTTTGTTGCTTGCAATCCATAGTTCTGACTGGCAAAGCCAGCACATTCATTGTTGTATCCTGTTCCATATTAGGGGAGTCCTTTCCACATTGTTTTTAATGCTAACCCATAAGCTAAACTATGAGATGCTAAACTATGTGGGAACTCTTAGAAGACTTTAAAGAATTCATGGCCCTCTGGGGACACAATAAGTAAGCTCCATACCAAAACATGATTAAAATTTTAAAGCATAAAAAGGCAACAATTAAGTACACTCTAAAAAAAAAGTATACTCTAGGTACCAGGTAGAATAAACACAAACATTTAAGACAAAGCATTAAAACTTCAGAACTTCAAGGATAAAGAGAACATGTAACAACTCTCATATACAAAAAGCATATTACCTCTTAAAAAATAAACAATGACACTCATCACAGACAAGGTATTACAACCACTGATGCAAGAACATAATGAAGAAACATTTCTGAAGTACTAAGGGTAAAAAAAAAATGTCAACTAAGACTTTTACAACTAGTTAAATTATCACTCAAAGGTGAGAGCAACATAGGATCTCTTAGTTTTGTCCTACCAAGTTTCTCCAATTTTTCTTAATGGAAGATGTGCTGAGCTTTGTGAAAAAAAAATCTCTTTTTGAATTATAATCCACATATTTGGGGGATAATGCTTCCTAAAGGCTGATGCTGACCACTTTTGTATACCCAATCTTGACTGTATTCAGATTAAAATTATGAGAATATGGAGGGTTTGGGAAGAAGGTATGGATGACAGGGAGAGGATTTGGCCGTTTGTTCACTCTTTTTTAATTCTTATAACTTCATGTGAGTCTATAACTCAAAATACAAAATCTTACTAAGAAAGATTTTTAAGGGGTGGGCAAAACAAAAACATTTCAGAAATACAAAGACTGTTTATGAACCTGGAGACCCTCAATTAAAAAAAAAAAGCTGTTAAAGGAGGCAACTTGGAGAGTGAGTGTAATACAAGAAATAAAGTTGAGCACAGAAGTTGATAAAGTATGTTGATGAATTTAACTGTCTCATATTAAAAATAACTTTGTTATGTTTCAAAGAATTTAAAAGAAATCTAAGGTTGCAGAGATTATTACACAGTGGGAAGGCCGGTGCGATGTATAATGGACAGAACATGCTAAATTCTGCATATTATTACGGGAAGCAATCATACATCACCTAACAAGAGGATTTCTGATATTGAAACGGGCTTCCCATGAACCGCTGGACTTTAACTTACAGGTAATCACAAGAGTGTAAACAGAGGAATGATTCAGTAAGATCAGGTCTGTTCCAGAAAGATAAATACAGCTTCAGTAAGTAAGATTTGGAAAAGAAGTTAGTGATGAAATTAGTTGGAAGGTCAGAACTCAGTAAAATATAGAGGATGAAAAGAGGAGGAGCTAAATGTGAGCTATATTTAGAAGGCAGAATTTACCACTCTCCACAGACACCACGTGTTTACGTTCGTAGAGATAAGTCTCCTCCAGACAGGAGTGCTGTTCTTTCCTCTTTGTGGACCCCAATGCATGGTACATTGGTGGGAGGTCCCTAATGAATATTTAACTGAACTGGATAAATTTCATTTGAAATATCCACAGTACATAGAGATAAACAACAGACATTGTTAGTGTAAGTCCAAAATTTAAGGAAAGGATCAAGGCTAGAGTCCTTATCCTGGGACACTTCCATTGAGGTGGATGAGACTGCCCAAGGAGAGGAGAATCAAAAGGACGGGGGACACAGAACTCTGAGATATACCAGCATTAAGAGGGAAACTGAAAGGAGACCCTCAAGCAAGCAGGAAAGAGCAAGAGTGATGGAAAGGGAACAAGGAAAATATCAAAGAAGTTTAATTCAAAAAGTTTAATTGATTTCTAGGATTGACTTAAAAGAGAGAAGAAATTAGACTTAACAGAGAATTTAGGAATGACAATTTCTGACTGCGATATTTTGAGGATATGATAACACATATTTTAAAGGGAGGAGATTTTCTTATTAAACACATTTTCAAATAAGAGAGTGTCTGTCGCTTGTGCATGGTAGGGAGAGGAAGCAGGGAAGGTCATACAGAGCCCTGATGGTCCAGACAGTGACTTGGTTCTGCAGCTATGTCAACAAGGTTTCCATACATGCACAAATTACACGTGTAGCCATTTATTTCTGACATTAAAAAAAAAAACCCTAAGAGTAACCAACAGCCTCACTATATCATGTCTTCTCTATGACTGAGCTGAAAAACAAGCGCAAAGATCCAATCTCAATGTCTAATTCCCTGAATTTATTAAGACAGGTTTCAAAACATGATAGTTAACGAAATCTTGAAAATGCCATCTGTCTTCTGAATAAGATGAAGAGGGTCCTTCCTATTCCCTTAAGTCATAAATAATATATTCCGAAATCAACTATTGGATTAGTAAACACTTGGAACACCTGCCCAAAAAATCAGTTGTGGAATTATTTTAAAAATCATTATCTAAGTTGTTCATGGACTAATTTATGCTAAATATAAGCAAAATAAACCCACGGCAAATAACTGCATCATAAAGTAAATTATACATCTATATACTTAGACAAAAATCTTACAAGTTCTAAGCTCGTCCATTAAGTATATATTGCACTGCCTTGGAGAATTCCTCAGGTTCTAAAAGTTCCACCGAAGCTAAGGTCTTGGATGTCATTTAAGTTATATACTTCAGCTATTAAAGTCAATGTTCTGACAAGCCCTTTGGCTCTAACCCCAGGGCATGAATTTGCCTTAAAACTACAGAAGAATGTGTCAGAGGGCTATATGTCAATCAACCAGGAGAAGTGCCTATTCCCAATTTAGTTTCGTCAGTTGCTGACATTAAAATCAGCAACAGTTAACTGTTACCACTTCAAGTGGGAATATGGAGGCAAGAGGAAAGGTAGGTGCCGAAGTTCAGGCAGATAAAGCTGTTAATTGCTATCCTTTTATGTACATTTGTTTAATAATGAAAACAATGTGGCTAATCATATAATGTTTCTATTTGTTCCCCAAGGGCTCTTCAGGGAAAGTTTCAGTCAGGGCTAGATTTCCACAGCTACCTACTGTGCGGGGACAAAAGCAGAACAATCAAGGCACTCAGTCCTGGCAAATAGCGGAAAGTCCTTCTGTACAGATGCCCCTCCTCCCAGCCCCGGCAGGAAAAAGCCAGCATCTGCAACTGAGGACCTCAAGGGTGGGGGAGAAGGGATCTTAAATTATAAATGAACAACCACTACCACCACCATGCAAAGTTTTGACGCTTAGAAAAAGAGAGAGACAAAGAGCGAGAAACGAAAGGCAGGTAATAAGTGTGATGTAGGCTTGGATCCTCCGCATGCCTCCATGCAACAAATCCGTTAAATTCACATCCATTAAAATGCTTGTATTATTTTTTAAAAATCAGAAAGACAGCACAGAATTTTAAAAAAGAGATCTATGCCAGCCCCTGCTCCTTACAAACAAGGTGAAGATACTGGGCACGTCATTAAACCCCACACTAGGAGAATGAGTTACTGAGATAACCCTAGCTACCGACTGATCTCAAGAGAGTATTTTTGGCAAATGAGTGCTCTGGATACATTTTCTACAACTGTAAGGTATAGTACTTACTAATGTTTACTTTCCCTCATTTGGCAAAGGCTATGGGACAGAACCAAAGTTGTGTTATTTAAAATAAAATATTTCTAACATCAATTTTGCTTTTAGACTCTATTTCTAGGTAATGGAAGCATTCAGAGACACCCTCAGACCACCGGGGTCCCCTCTCTGTAAGGAAGAGTCATTCTGGGGTATGTGTGTGTGTGTGCTGTGTGTTTCTACTACCCCCCCCCACCCCACCAGACCCATACTACAATTTACAAGGTCTAACTGTCTTAATATTACTTTCAAAACCCTCCCCAATTGGGTCACGATTTAATTTTCAACTTTATTTCAGTGCCCACATCCTCAAGCCTTCTGAGATTTCTAGACTGTCCTGTTCATTGTCCCCTGAACCCTTCCTCTCACCTGACACTACACCTTGTGCCCGTGCAGTTCTCTTTTCCTAGAATGCTTTCTCATCACCTGTTTAATCTTATTCAGAGTTCAAGGACAAACCAAGCTTCGCCTAATCCAGTAAGCCTTCTACAATCACCTTCTCCCTTCTGTAAATCTGTAAACTAGTGCCTCTTGATCATTCGTGCGATACCCACGGTTGGTGTCTGCTCAGTCACCCTCCAAGTTCTCTAGTCTCCACCACTGAACTCTACACTCCTTAAGGATATATCTTTGTATCGTCCCTGGCATTTGAACCATATGCTATGTAGGAGCCCTCAAAATATTTAGGGACCATACTTCACATTTCCAATGCAGTTCAGTGAAGTGTTGAAATGATTACATTATTAAAAATTAAATTTAATTACTTTATCAGTTAGTTTTTCTGTAGTGAAATTCCAAGTCTAAAAGCTACCACATGCTCATCTGCTACTAAAGAATTTGTCAAAGAGAGAAAAACTTAAGAAAGAATTCTTAAAATTCTCTTTCATGTCGGCAGGAAATAAAAAATTAACAACCTATACACTGGGCCCAAGTGCACATTCCTCATTATTTCAAACACATTTTTTTTCCAACTTGAAACTCCTTCTTTCTTCTCGAGAGGCATACAGCTTGCTCAACTCTTTTCCATCTTTCATATTGCAAAATGAAAATTTAGGTTCCATATCTGAAAGAAAGATGATGAGATATAGACGTAAAGAGATGATGCTACGTGTGAATCACAGAAAACAGCTGAATCAAACCAACCAAAATGTAAGCTTTTGAAAATAAAACTCCGTTTGCCAAATACATTAGCCAGGCTCCCAAACCAGTAAGCACTGTCACAGTTATGGCTCATGTACACCTTTGGGGCTTACCCCGAATCACAAGTCAAAATGTTCTCAACTGTTATGAAGGCCTGGTCATAACCTAAAATCTGAGCATCACTAGAACAGTGAGAAAATGCCAAAAGCAGGACCAATGCTCTCCCCTCCATCCCTGTGTTCACCGCCCCTGAGAAATTATATTTATTTCTAAAATACAAAGATAAAAGGCAAGGCAACCAGTACATTAACAATTATGAATTGTTTTCTAGTTTAACAGCTACCATTACCATTCAGCTTTATTTGACAGAAACCCTAACAGTTTATTTAGAATATAATGCATTATGCAAAAGAATCTTCACTGTGCAAAAGATTCACACAGATTTCCTTTAATTAATAAACCCCTACTTAATTTTTAATAGATTATGATTTACAAAATTTCAGTTTACTTAAAATCTTCAGTAACTCTGCTATGGCATAAAGGGGTATGTGCCTGTTTTCTCCCAACAATGAGTCAAATTTGCCATTAAAAAATTTTCCAAAGGTCACCTTGAACTACCAAAAAAAAAAAAAAACCCCACTGATATTCATTATCTGTGTGAATGTATCTAAACTATGAGCAAGTAAATCAGCCATGTTACCAAGCACAAAGCAACTGAAGATTAAGATTTATTTTCAGGTGCCAGTGAGACTAAACAAAGATTGTAAGGAATGAAACAAATAGAAGGAAACTCAGGGAACAAATTAATACATTGAACCATTATCTTAACAGCAGCATTCCCTATAGAAAAAACTGATTAAACTATCAAAAAGCACTTCTCAAAGCAACAATATTTTTGCATGTCAAAAAAAAAAGAATTAACCTAGAATAAACATATAAATAACAGTACGTTCTGTGGTAAGCCAGTAACAAAGAAACCCCTCAGTGCAGTGAAACAAAGTCCTGTCAAATCCTCATTTTTTACAAAGAAGCCTGAAGATGCTTTCACAATGGTTTAAACTGTATTTATAGTAACAGAGTGAAGACTTGAGATAAAAGTCGAAAGGATTAAAGTCAAAGCCCCAGCTCGACATGAGTTATGGTTTTGATTTTTATTCTTATTGTGGGCTACATATATTAAGACAGAAGAAACTTCCATGTGATTGTGGGATCCTCTGAGACTCTACAACCTCAGAAGAGCAGATAAAACAGATGAAAATGCATCTGGTTTGGGAGCAGACTCCATATTAAATGGCCCTGCGCTAAGTAACAACCACAACTGCAGAAGGCCGAGGGGGATGGGGGGAGGCTGAAGGCTGAAATTTCTGCAACTGATGCAGGGCAGAAAGAAAATAAAAGATGTCATATTACTATTTAAAAATGGCAGCCTGTTAATAATCACTGCATTCTTGAAAATACAGGGGAATTATGCCACCATCCCTCCTTTCCTAAGATAAACAAGCCCACCACATCCAAACAGGACATACTTCTATGAGAAAATTGGTAGAGCTTGATAGCTGCATCTCCATCTAAAATAAAATCCCTGGAGCTGACACTCAGAGTTTACAGATTTGGAGGCTGGATACTTTTCTCACAAAGAAAACCAAAATTCTGTTGTCAGATGAAGTTCTTAGTTACTCTAGAAAGAATTGTTCTTCCATATACATTTTTCTTAAAAGTGAATACCAAGCTACATTTAAGCATAAGCTTTTGGTCTCAGTTCAAAAAAATCTATTTTGCATTCCCTCTGCTTTAATATCCTCTCGTTCAAGATAATCACATGCAAACACACACACCAGTAGGATATATATATATATATACATACACACACACATACACATATATATAGATATAGAATACATAGTGTACACTGGATGATTTGGAAGGTTATTCTTAACATTAATTTGGATACTCTCTCTTTAGTTCTTATATTGCAAGAACCACATACTGAGTTGAATATTTTCCATCCATCTTTAGTCTTTAGTTTTAAAATCAGACATCTGGTTTAACATTTGATGGAGAAAAGGCTAAAAATCCTTAACAACAACGACAGGAAAATCAGCAGTGGCAGTGTAAAAATACATAATAGTATTTCTAACACAGAAATGCTAAAAGAAAGGCATCCCTTTTTCATCGAGTATAAATTAATACTATCAATTATAAGAGTAAAATGTTTTTCATGCAAGTTTGGAAGAGAGTTTAAGTCTATATGCATTCATGTAATCATAAAGAAAATGTGAACAACTGTCACTATTACCCACATGGAACCATTTCTCCTTTTTCACAAAATAAGTTAAGAATGCTCATAAGTCACTACTACAAACGGCAAATTTCTGAAAAAGATATTTCCGGTAACAATTACTTGCTATTTTATTCACTATTTTATTTCAACTGTCACATTTTGAATACATACACATTTGTACAACTACCAGGGGAAAAATAACTTGAACCAAATTGAAAAATTACCATAACTACTAGTTCAATATGTCTGGTTAAAATACAGACATCTGGTCTATCATTAATTCTTTTGTGTTGATGACTCCTAGTGTGTCTTTTCCCACCAATGAACTTTGCAAGAGGAAAACGCAACTTTTAACAAAACATTGTAACTCGGAAACCTATTTCAAGATTTATCAATACAATATAATTAGATCACATAAAGCACAGGACTTTCAAGGATAGCAACATATACTGATTGAATACAAATGGTTAGCTTTAAATTCCATCAGAATACTGTTACTTATTAAAGAACTCTCCGCACAGATACAGCTAATTCATCAATCATTATTTTAAAATATTTATAAATCAACTCATTGTTCACTTGTTTAAAACACATACACTGAAGCTCTATAATAATACTCGATTACCACTCCAAGGAAACTGAAGAAGGCGTTTTCAGAAGCCTTGCACACCCTCACACAATTCTGAATTAATGGCTCAGCAAACAATAAGTAATGTACTCTGCTTTAGCAAAAATACAGTGATAACATCATTCTGGCATCTACTTAACGCTTCCTGCTTACTTTTCACGTATTCCTCACAAATAAGTTTCCTCTCCCAGATGTAGTTCATTAGAGAATGACTATCACCTGCCCATTCATCCAGACAGTGAGTGATTTAGCCATCAACATGATCACAGATTAAGGGGAGAAATCATAACATACAATATTACAAATTAAAAGATGAAGTAAAGGGGCCTGGCCACTTCAGCTACCAATAACTAGACCTCAATTAAAAAAGGACTTTTGCCACTTCTTCGCAGGGCAATTATCTAAAACCCTTTGCCAGAATCCAGAGACATACCAGCAAGGCCATTCAACCGAACTCAGATAATTACTTTTGACAAATGTTCTCCTTGAACATGATGTAGTTACTCAAAAGCTTTAAAAAAAAAAAAAAAAAAAAAAGCAAAAACAAACAAACAAAACCCCCGACCACAGTTATAGTAAAACAACCCTTACAAAGTCAACCCAGTAACATATCCTGGGGTCTTCTCCCCCCCATCCTCCCCCCTGCACCCCCGCTGCATGCAGTCTGCTTTCTTTTGGTCAATTTATAACTGATAGTAAGTTGGTGAATAAATATTTAATTTATACAGCCAAAACCCTGAAAGCTGAGCTTCAAATGTAATGCCTTGCATTCCCGTGAGACACACTGTACAGAAATATCCTTTTAAAAAAAAAACAACCGTTTACAGCTGTCCGTTAAAAGAAGAAGATGAAGGAAAAAAAAGAAAAACCCACACATACACATGCATCAAACCAAAGTCGCCGACGCCCCTCTGCCAACCAGCATTTCTATAGAGACATTCTTTCGCTGATTAAAACGTAAGCTCCGAAAGGTTAAAGAAAAGGAAAAGCAGCCAAGTAACACCGCCCAGGAAGCCAGCAGTGAAACACACCTAGCTGTACACTCTTAATAACCTCCCGCTACAAATGACACTGACCCAACTTCACCAAACACACACACCCGGACACACACACTCACAAAATTGCACACACGTGCATGGAATGTACACACAAACATCGGTCAGAGCACAATACCTACAAACACCAACGAACTTGATCCACACAAAACATGCACGTATCAGTGTGCATACATAATGCACACGACACGGCACACAGACACGCAACGACCTAGGTTACATGCACACGCCCCACAAGTCCGGGTCGGACACACACCGTGCATGCACGTGTAAAATGTATGAACTCACAAACGCCGAACCTACACACAGACCGTGCACAGAGAGTTATTGATGAAATTCCGGGGGGTGGAGGGGCCGGGAGGGAGTGGTAATTGCCACACAAAGGTCTCCGGAGCAGCAGAGAGGAAAGTCGAGCGGGGCCGAGCGCTCGTAAATTCACCCGTGGAGGAGGTACAGCCGAGCCCAGAGAGCGAAGTACCGGGAGAAGTGTCCCGGGCGCGGCGGGCGCCGGGCTCCCCGAGATAATCGCTGCGCCCCTCCGCGCGCGCACGCACGCATACACACACACACACAGACACACACACACACACACAGACACACACACACACGGGCCCCCGGGCGAGCCCACTCCCGCAGAATAACAAAGAGCAAGAGCCAGGCGAGCGGGCGGCGGCTCGGGCTGGAAGTGGCCGGCTCCGCCGCCGCAGGCCGGCGCGGGGCGTGCGGCGGGGCCGGCGAGACGCGCGGGCGGCGGGCGGCGGGCGGCGGGCGGGGAGCGGTACGTACCAGGCGGGCAGCCTCGGCCCAGGTGCGGTCCTTCTTCTTCCTCTTGTCTTTCATGTTTGCATCTCATTGATGGTTCTGATGATGACGTGGGGGATTCCACGGGGTGCTCGGGGTTCGGGCGCGGAGACAATGACCCAGTGACCCGGTGACCCGCACTCTCTCCGCGGGGGGAGGCGCGCGGGCGGCGGCGGCGGGTGGGAGGGATGGAGCGAGGGGGTGGGGTGGGTGGGGGCGCGCGGGCGGCGGCGGCGGCGGCGCGCGGCGGGCGGGCCGGGGGCGGGGGCGGTGGAGCCGGGGAACAGGGGCGGGGGCGGCGCCGGCCTGGCTCGCTCGCAGGGGGCTCGCGCTGCGCCGCCGCCGCGGCCGCCGCGGTGACAGCTCCGGGGATGCTACGCTCGGCCCCGCTCACAACAATACACTCTGACGTCACGGGGAATGGCGACGCGGCCGCACACTCGCCGCGCTCACACTCGCCGCGCTCACACTCGCCCTCTCGCGCGCGCACACCCGCGCACACTCGCCGCGCGCCCCCCACTCCAGCCACGCCCTGAAACCCTCACGAGACCCCTCTCCCTCCAACCCAGCCCCCTAGACCCTCAGGGCGCTGCCAGCTCCGCGCAGGCCGTGCCTTTCCGGCCCCCCTAGGGCCGACTACCGCGGACACGGTGGCCTTTGGAACTTGTGTACGAGTCCGCTCCGCAACTCGATGCCTCTGTCCTGTGCGCTCACACACACACACTCACTCTGCACTACTCCCCTCTGCTGGACTCCTTTAACCCTTTTCGGCTGGGTTGAGTAGATTCCTAAAGCCTTGTTGAAACCGTGGAAAAAAAAAAAAAAGCCTCTTCTGATACACAACTAATGTTCAAGGTGCAACTTGACACAATGTTGAGCCACCTACATCATCTTAAACAATGCAAGACCGAAGCTCCGTAGCCGTGGATCAGTGCCATGCAGTGTCTTAGCACTGGTTATTTTTTAATAGCGTCATCATTTTCTAAAACATGATGAATATGTAAACAACTGCACAACTAACGCTTATGTATTTTAAAAATTATTTGTAATTGTCAGGTTTGGTGTGCACGAAGAGTTGGACTGTTAACCTTGTTAGCGAACTACAAAAAAAAAAGTGTTAAGCCTTGAAAGTTTACTGTAACCTTTCCAACTTCTTAGATCGGTGGTGAAGTGTTTAGGTCAATAAAGTTATTGTTAGGCAAAGAAAAAAATGGCTGTATGACCCACACAATAATTATGTGTGTATTTATCTTGAGTATCTAAAAAACAAAAAGAGCACTCATTCTGGATGATTTACGTAAAGTTATTTCCTGGCTGTAATAATAAAGTATGTAAATAGTACTTTGTTTTTTCATATACATTATATCATTTGATCCTCGAAACAACGCAGTTAAACATACAGTTTTCCCTCTACTGCACAAAAGAGGAAATGAAGCTTAAAAACATTACATTACATTGAAGATCTCTTGCTAAATCAGTCAAACCCAAGTCTTTTGACCCTAATCCCATAGTTTCTATTATTCTAAACTGCAGTGCTTAAAAATAAATAATCCTAACTCCAACATTTACATCTAATGAAAAGACGTGTCTAAGAACGAAACAATTATAGTAAGGTGATTCCTTTGAGAGCAGTGTCAAATGACTGAAGTAATAAAAATGTTTGAAATTAAGCAGAGGCAGTACGTAATCATAAAGAGCTGATTATGCTAATTCTTAAAAAATATGTAACTTATTAATTCATTAGAATAAGAAAAATCTATGCATCTTTTTAAAAAAATATCAAAAGATTATCTCCATTTCTTCCTTCTTTCTTTTTTAAATGGATTTAGAGGACACACTGAAGTTATCCCTAAGTCAAAAATGTACCCATGCAATTTGCATAACTATTCCAGCATATTTTTACTTTACATTTCAAATACATTAAATTTGAATTATGTTCACGTCTGTATTCTCATTCCAATGTTTTCTCTTCTGTTAAGGAATACCTATTTTAAGCAATCAGCCCATAACATACATACATACATATATATATATATAAACATATAGTTTGTTATTTTTGTGAAATAGTGCTTAAGAACTTTTGGAAAACATACATGTTCCGTGGCTTTGCAGTAAATTATTATTCTTTAATAACCAATTCTGATTATTAAAGAAGAGAAAATATATCATCCCACTTAAAGCAGGTATAAATTGATTATATTTTTAAAAACTAGTTGTTGTTTATATATCCATTCTTAGACAGTGAGCCAAGTATTATGAACTGGCTCTTTGGATTCTACCTCTACTTTTGGATATTTGAGTATAAATACTCCATAGTAAGTAAGTCTGGTTAAAGATTTGATCAGTATTCTATGCCCAAATAACATATATTCCATATAGCACCAGAATAGAAATGGGCCACCATTCCAGAGATGCTGTTGCTGTTGTTACATTCTTTTCTTCTATGTATATCTATCTACATTCAACCATACTTTTCCTTAGGACTAACTCAGTCTCTAGATAAATGTGGTGAGAAGAAGAAACATATAGATCAATTATAGATCTTTTATAGTTTGCTAAATTCCATGTATATCTTTTTAACAGAGGTAGAGAGTGATGAATGTCACAAGAAATGTACAAGTAAATTTTTGTGAAAATTAATAAAAGAAATAACTCTCTACTGGGGAGATTAAAGAAGGCTTTAAGAAAGAAATGTCCTTTGAAATGGGATTTGAAGGATGGGTAGGATTTGAACATTCAAATTTGTAGGAACGAAGAGAAGCTTTTCCAAATATAAATGCAGTAATAGAACAGTTTAGTACTAGGAAAATATTCAAACAGATAGATGACATCCACCAAGCACTGCTAACATTCATTTAAATTTCATATAAAATCACATGTATTTCAAGAACCATTCCTTTAAACGAGGAGAGAAAGGTAACTCAAAGAGCACAGGCTCCAGTTAGAACTGCCCTATAAATTCTTCCTTTTCTAAGATCCCCATCCCAATTATATAGCAATAGCGGTAGCTCAAAAATTCATTGGCATGTAATGGCACCTTCTCTGCATTCCCCTGCTTTTTTATTTCCATTCCTGCTTTTAGGTTCAGATTCAACAATTCAACCTCCTGGTGTGCATGTCTCTCCTCATCAATTCCAGCAGATCTTTTTGCCTCCTGGAATGTTATTTTATATTGTAAGATATTTAACCATTGATAAACATTCAGTACAGACCAAATCCAAACAGTAATCAGTATCAGTTTGTATAAAACAAAATAGAGGTGATGCTGTACTGGGAAAAGGTTCACCTTCCTATGAGACTCTGATACTAAGAGAAGAGAGACTGCAGAATCTGGGGACAGCAGTTGTTGTGTCATGACTGATCTTTTAGGATATACAAGGTTTCACCTTGGATCCTAATTAAAGTGTTGACCATAGATTGGAGTTTAGGTGTTTCAGGCAGGAATAAGGGACTGAGATTGCTTCCATTGCCATTCCACATGCCCATTGCCTGTGGAAGTCTGGAATGAAAGGGAATCTCTTATACTCCTCCCCCATACATGCCCACCAGCAGGCACAACACAGAGCAGAAGGTGGGGTGGGGAAGGAGTAATAAAAGTTGAAGGGAGAGAATAGAGTCAAGGGTTGCAGGGGAATTGGGAGAAGTCTTAGGTGGTCTTGATGACCTTGCAATATTTACTTCTGAAATATATGTATTATGCCTAAGCTGAGAATCTCTGAATTCTACAGATAAGAACATTTAATAATTCTGTTTTTCCTAAACATCTTTTGTTAATGATCAATTAAGATCTAACTAGTCTGGAAATTCCATGAAGGTGGTTACCTTATCTTCTTTCTCCCCTGCCCAACTGACTGAATTTCCAGCACTAAGCAAATTACTTGTCATAATCCAAGCCACAGTAAATATTTACTGAGTAAAAACTAAATGATCGGAAATTTAGGAAATCAATTCCTTTTATTGTAAATACAATAAAAGTCCAGCCAATCAAGATATATGTCCTTTTTTCCCTCTTAATAGCAAAATGCCACCTCCACCAATTTTTCACTGAGTAGTTCAGGAGTAATACAAAGCAAAGTGAAATAATGCCAAATATTAGCATTATTAATCAAGTACAGTCAGAATGCTGATAAACATTAGTCGCACTCCAAGAACATAGAGAAGTGTTTTAATAATATTATGAGGGCTTCCCTGGTGGCACAGTGGTTGAGAGTCCGCCTGCCGATGCAAAGGACACAGGTTCGTGCCCCGGTCCGGGAAGATCCCACGTGCCGCGGAGCAGCTGGGCCAGTGAGCCGTGGCCGCTGAGCCTGCGCGTCCGGAGCCTGTGCTCCGCAACGGGAGAGGCCACAACAGTGAGAGGCCCGCGTACCGCAAAAAAAATAAAATAATAATAATAATATGAGACTAATTTTATCTAAAATATTGACAATTCTTCCACTAGGAAATAAGCGGATTAACTGATTATTTTGTTTTTGTTTTTGAAATCTACAACAGTTTAAGATTTTAATGCACTCTAATTATAGAAATATATGTAGCTAAAAAGAAAAAAATTGTAAATTTTCTTCAAAACTTTTCTGTAACTGGTTTTATTTGCACTGTCAATGCATATAGTTTTCCTTTTTTAATTGATTAGAACTATTTTGACACTCATTTTAAATCCTCTGGTCAATTAATAGTATTATTGCATTTCAGTCACTAATTAAAAAATAAAAATTTTCACCTTCTATCCAGGCCCTTTAGCAGCTAATGCATTCTTAAATCTGAGGAGAAGTAGAATAAAATGGCTAAAACATTTTCATAGTTTTCCTCTCTTTCATTCTCTTAAATTGCTCCTTTTTCTGCTTTATCTCTCTACTTCCTTTGTGAAATAACAAACTCTGCTTCTGAGTAGAGACCTTCATTCAAGAATTTACCTTTTCCCCCTGTAAACCCTTAATTAGGCATAGAGAACACAGTCTGATTTATGGCCTAGTGTTTAACAGGACTCACACTTAATCCATTACACAAAGAGGGATACACATATTCCCTAACAGCACCACTCATTAGTTTATACAAAATGAAAAAAAAAAGCACTTAGGAAATGTAAATAAAGCTTTGCTTGATACTGTCTTCTTATGCACATGTAATGTGATCAGAATATCAACATTGCAGTCTAACAGCTTTTTGCTTATTTTCAAAACTACAAATTAGATTTCTCTAGGTAAACTCTAATTCAATCCCACATTTAGTGGATAAGAAGGAAAATTACATGCTGCTAAATTCATCTTTGTGTGGAAAGAATGTTCTTAGTTCACAAGGGAGGAGACTAGAATTCTGATTACAACTACTATCTCAGACTCTAATTCAAAGGAATATTGGCCATGTTTCTGACATTCTACTTGCCTCGGTTTCCAGGTTTACCAGAAGAGTAACTTTAGTGATTAAGACTCCCAGAAAAAGTGCTTCTGAGGAACCACTAACAAGTAATTTATTCCAGTAATCTTTCACCTAGCTGCTATTTTAAGTTGTACAGTAAGGTATATAAAGTATACACTGTGGGTATTAATCTAGTAGTAGGACTTCCCCTGTATTCCACTCACAGCACTAAAAGCTCAAAGGAAGATATAAGGCCATTCTGAAACTTTTACAAGGATGGATTGAAGTGATGGGGAGATAGGGCTCCTTTTGTAACTGAAGAATTCTTATTGCTTTCCCGTTGAGTTTATTGCAGGAGACATGGCTGATCATCTTAGCCAACACACTTCCAGTAACCATGGGGTGACATGATTGATTAGCTAAATAGCAGGAATAACTGGAAGATCTCTTAGGAGCCCCATTGTAGCCAGGGAAATACCATCTAATTGTCTACTGGTTTATGTGACGACAGAAAAGAAGTGTGTGTGTGTGTGTGTGTGTGTGTGTGTGTGTGTGTTCAGGAATTGCCACCTCCACTCAGAGATCCACCTAGGAGTGAGGAAAAGCAGCAGGACTGCATTTCAGAGAACAATGACCCTGAAATGTCTGAAATCTGTCCAGGATTTTCAAACCTCCCTGAGGCTTGCGGTGGGGGTGGAGCTAAGCGTATTTACCTTTTGTGTGAGAATAGAGAGATGCAGAAAAAGAGATTCTTACTCACCCACTCCCCCTGATTTTCTTCCACTCTATCACATTTAGGTAAGGTATCCCCAAGGAAAAGGATCAAAGATAGTTATGTCATTTAGGTGTCAAAATAATGAATCATGCATTTTCCACAATACCTGGATTGAGTTGCTTGTAAGAATTTTGATCAATGCGCATTTTTTAGTAGAAAATTCTTTTCTCTAGAGACTCTCCCCCTTAATCACCCAGAGGTGATTAACTCTGTAGTAGATCCAAAATGTCTAGATCACAACTCTTCTGCTTAACCCATAATCATTTATTTAATTTCCATTTCATAAATCTAATTCCTTCTTCCTTTCTATTTGTGGAAGGAAATTCCACAAATTTTATTGTGATTTCTCTTTCTTATTGCTGATTTCTCTTATTGCTGATTTCTCTTTCCAGGCAAGGAGTGTTTACTTTGTAAAATTTAAATATTTTTTAAAATTTGTATTTTTTTTTTACTTGAGGTATAATTATCATAAAATAAAATGCATAGGTCTCAAGTGCTCCGTTTGATGACTTTTGATAATTGTATACTTCTCAGTAATTATCATCCACAACAAGGTACAGAACATTTCTATCACCCTCAGAATGTTTCCTTACGTCATTTCCAGTCATTCCACACCCCTCACAGAAATAACCACTTTCAGAATCCAATCACCAAAGATGAGTTTGTCCTGTTAAAGGACTGTTAATATTTTCCCCTGGCTGTAGCTTGTCTATTCATTTTTGTAATGGTCTATTTAATGAGATCTATTTTATGATTTTTTTTTCTTTTATGATTAGGGCTTTTGAGTATTGTCCAAGAAATCTTTGCTTAGCCTAACTTCAAGTAGATATTCTACTATCTTTTATTCCCAGTTTTGATATTTTTTATGTTTTTGGAAATAATATTTTATTTTTGGATTATTGGCTGATGATATATAGAAATAAAATTAATTTTTGAATATTGATCTTGTGTACTGTCACCTCGCTAAATTCATTTACTGGTGTTACAGATTCAAGTAGAGTCCTTGTGTCTATAAATATGTTGCTTACAAATAATAGAAGTTCTACTTCTTTTCTGATTTAACATATTTTATTTCTTTTTCTTGCTTTATTGTACTGGCTAGGACCTCTGCAGCAATTCTGAATATAAGTGGTGAGAGTAAACACACTTACTCTGTTCCCAAACTTTGGAGTAAAGAGATTCATGTTTCACTGAAGTATCATGCTAGCAGTGTGATTTTTGTAGATGCCCTTTATCTGATTGAGAAAGTTTTCTTCTTTTCCTAGAAAGCTAAGAATTCTGCCCTTCCCCATTATGAGTGAGTTTTAAATTTTATCAAGATCTTTTCTGCATCTATTGAGATGATCATAAGATTTTTTTATCATTCTGTTATACTGTGTTACACTGATTTTCTACTATTAAATCAAGCTTGCATTTCTACAATAAATTCCACTTGGTCTTTTTTATTATACTTTTATATGTTGCTGGATTCACTTTTCTAGTATTTTGTTAATTATTTTTGTCTTTATGTTCATGAGGAATATTGCTCTTTAATTTTATTCTTTGAGCTTTTTTGAGATATCATGGTATTGATGAACTCATAAAATGAATTGAAAGTTTCTTCCTCTTTTGTATGCCAAAATACTGAGAGAATTTTTTTTTTCCTTTGGATTAGTGTTATTTCTTCTTTAAATATTCGGTAGAATTCACTGGTAAAATCACCTGGAACTAGAGTTATAATTGTGTGTGTAAATGTTTCTGAGAGCAAATTCTATTTTTGTAATATATGAAAAACTGTTTATTAATTCACTCCACTGTTCCTTTGAATTCTATTTTATTGAAGTTTTATCAGTTTTACTGAGGTATAATTTACATACCACAAAGTTATCCAATGTAACCGTACAGTCTGATGTTTTTATTTTTGAAAATTTAGACAGTTGTGCAACCATCACCTAATCTAATTTTAGAAAGTTTTGATCATCCCCCAAAATTAACCTCATGCCCAGTTGAAGTCAAACACCAGTTCTACCTCCAGGACATGGAATTACACAGTGTGTAGTCTTTTATATCTGGTTTCTTTCACTTAGACATAATCTGTTTTATATTTGTCAATTTTGTTGCATGTATCAGTACTTTGTTTCTTTTTATTTCTACGTAGTATTCCACACTGTATGGCTATACAACATTTTGTTTATCCATTCACCAGTTAAAGGACATCTGGAATGTTTCCAGCTTTTGACTATTATAAATAATACTGTTATGACTATTTGTATACAAATCTTTGGGTAGACAAATGTTTTCATTTTGCTTTATAAGTGGAATTACTGTCTCATCTTGAGTATATGTTTGAGTTTTCAAATTGCTGTACCTTATTTTAAGTATATGTCTACATTTTTAAGAAATTGCCAGACTGGTTTCCAAAGTGACACTATATTTGATGAAATGTGTATTCAAATATTTTACCCATTTTAAAAATCATGTCACTTAAGCTCTTATTATTGAGTTTTAAGAGTTCTTCATATAATCTGTATATGAGTCCTTTATCAGATATATGATTTACAGATATTTTCTCCCAGTCTATGACTTACCTTCTTATTTTCTTGTTGGTATATTTTGAAGAGCAAAATATTTCAATTTTGATAAAATCCAATATATCAATTTTTTAATGTAGTATCCTTAATGGTGTCATGGCTAAGAAATCTACCTTACCTAAAATCACAAATATTTTTCTCATGTTTTCTTCTAGAAGTTTTCTAGTTGCAGCTTGTAAATATTTGTATATGATTAATTTTGAGTTATGGTGTGGATTTTGGGTATGGTGTAAGGTAAAGGTATCTGTTTATTATTTTTGGCATATGGATACCCAATTTTTCTAGTACCATTTGTTGAAAAAAATTGTCCTTTCCCCCACTGAAGTATTTTGGCACATTTGTTGAACATCAATTGACCATAGTTATGTAGGTATTTTATACACACACATACATACCAATAGGACACATACCAATATCCTTATACCAATATCACAATGATTTAATTATTGCTGTATTATAAATTTTGAAATCAGGTAGTGTAAGATTTTCAATTTTCTTCCCCCTTTTAAAAGCTGTTTCATCTATTCAAGATTCCTCAGATTTCACATAAATGTTAGAATCAGTTTGTCAATTTCTGCCAAGAAAGGATCGGGAAGAAGCTACTGGTACACCACCCCTATCAAATCCCTCCATTGTCTTTTCACTTGCATTATTTTTTGATGAGGAATCTGCAGTAATCCTCATCCTTGTTCCTCTGTTCATAAGGAGTCTTTTTTCCCTTGACTGTTTTAAAATTTTTATAAATCTATTAGTAGGTTTTAAGCAATTTTATTATACATTTTTTGGGGTGTAGTTTGCTTCATATTTCTTGTATGTGATATTCATTGAACTTCTTGCATCTGAATGTATAGTTTTCACCAAAACTGGAAATAATTCAACCATATATTCAAATGGCTTTTCTGTTCAGTATTTAACTCTCGCCATTCTCCCATCTAACTGGATTCTTTATAAGGAAAGGAACGATGGCTTTTTTGCCAGCACTGTAGCACCGTGATTAGCCGAGGGTTTAGTACATATTAGTTGTTAGCTAACATATGAATGAACTAATTGCATGAACTTGCAAGCAACAAAGACAGCATTTGTTGGACTCATTTTGATTAAGCAGTATGTCCCTAAATATCACTGCATTAGTTATGAATAATTAAGTGATTATATCCACCAGTTTGGATTAATATAATTCTCAAGCTTGTGCAATTAAGTCCAACCATCTCAGGCCAGGACACTCTACTATGACCTGTTCATTTTTCCTTATATTTCTTTTGTAATCACTGTCACTCCCACCCTTGAAAGAAGCAAGTAAAAGAAAAGAAAAAAGAGTGAGAGAGAATGGAGTGGAGGGGGAGAAGAGAGGAGATCCACTTGGATTCTCGCTTTCAAACTCTTAATGACCAATAGGGAATTGTCTGACTGTCACATCTACAAGGCTATATTTAGAGAAATTTTATTGACTTATTTTTATGTATCAGTATAGTCAAATATTTGCCCATGTTAAGGACAATACAGATGTGGAAATGGATGGTTCTTGGCATTATGCCAATTATACAACAGCAACATAGATTGAGCACTGCTTATGCCATAGGGGCTTGATATAAGAATTTGTCTTACTATCTGCAAGAACATTATGAGTTATATACAATTATCATACCTGTTTTACAGATGAGGGAGCTTGATTGCAGAGAGATCCAGTAAATTGCAAAAGTTCATACAACTTGCAAGTAACAGAGCTGAGATGAAACGAGACAATGTGAGTCAAAATTTCTTAACCTTTACCTACTCCAACGAAGCACACCTCAGCACAATGGTGTACATTTTTTTTCTAGGATAAAATATTTCTTCTTTTGTTAAAAGCTGAAGCTAAGGCTACATGCCTTATTGTATCTAGGATTCCGTTGAAATATATATCCCACAAATAAAGATACAGAATCAGTTAAATTATTGACATAATTTTCCATGTATATTTGTAAAAGAAGCATGTGGCTCCCTGTTTTCTTCATGTTTGTGTGTGAATATCTATGTTTATTTAGAAAAGCACACCTAACATGTGCTTAACTTCTTGAGCACCTTTGAGAACTTCCTGTTTATAAACCTTGTATTTTGGAACAGTTTTATACTTACAGAAAAATCGCAAAGATCTACAAAGAGTTCTCCTAAGCCCACACCCAGTTTCCCATATTATTAGTATCTTTTATCGTTATGGTACATTTGTGACAATCGATGAATTAATATTGATACATTGTTATTAACTAAATACTTTTTAAATGTTCCCATTGTTTTTGCCTAATGTTCTTTTTCTGTTCCAGGATCCCATCAAGGATAGAACTTTTTTTTTTTTTTTTTTTTTTTTTTTTTTGCGGTACGCGGGCCTCTTACTGCTGTGGCCTCTCCCGTTGCGGAGCACAGGCTCCGGACGCGCAGGCTCAGCGGCCGTGGCTCACGGGCCCAGCTGCTCCGCGGCATGTGGGATCTTCCCGGACCGGGGCACGAACCCGTGTCCCCTGCATCGGCAGGCGGACTCTCAACCACTGCGCCACCAGGGAAGCCCAAGGATAGCATATTACACATAGTCATCATATTTCCTTTGGCTCCTCTTGGCTGTGACGGTTCCTCAGACTTTCCTCGGTTTTGATGGGCTTGACAGTCTTGAGTTCCAGTCACACGTATTTTCAGGTATTTTGTAGGATGCCCCTCTATTGGAATTTGTCTGATGTTTTTCTCATGACTAGACTGGAGTTATGGTTTTTGTGATTAAGACCACAGAGGTAAACTGCCATTTTCATCACATTGTATCCAGAGTATATACTATCAACGTGATTGATCACCCGGCTGAGGTAGCTTTTGTCAGATTTCTCCACTGCAAAGTTCCTTTTCTCCCCACTCCTTTCCATACCGCACTTTTTGGAAAGTCTTTACTATGTGCAACCCACACTTAAGGAAAGGTGGGCATACATTACTGGATTCTTCTGCATGAAATGTTTGTTTCATTCTCCATGTTTTATTTATTCAATCATTATTAATATCATTATGGAGTCATGGATATTTTATACTTTGGGTTACAAATCAATACAAATTTGTTTATTTTGGTGCTCAAATTGTTCCACTTTTGGCCATTGGGAAGTCTTTCAGTTGGCCTCTGTGTCCTTTTGATATACCTCTATTACTGTATTTTTTGTTTTTTCTTGTTGTTGGTTATTTTTTTTTTTTAATTACATCCTTTCCTTCTGACACTACAAGATGCTCCAGGCTCACCTTGTATATTTCCTGCTCCAACCTTGGAATCAGCCATTTCTCCAAGA
Organism: Phocoena phocoena; assembly: GCF_963924675.1. Classification (NCBI taxonomy): domain Eukaryota; kingdom Metazoa; phylum Chordata; class Mammalia; order Artiodactyla; family Phocoenidae; genus Phocoena; species Phocoena phocoena. The sequence continues at coordinate 42,215,538 of NC_089231.1, forward strand.
AGCCCTGGTTCTTTTATTGGAGAAGGGTATCCAAAATGAAGATCTGAGTGTTACCTGTGTTTGTTGCTCCTGAGGTCTTTTTTTCTAGCCCTTCTCAGCTGAAAGAGCAAGTAAATATATGTGTGAATACTAACCTATATACTATTTATAAATACTATCTATATTTCTAAATGTACCCATCTGTACCTATTTAAGTTAAACACGAGTTCATACACTTAGTCTCCAACTAATTCATTACCACATCAATAATTCTAGCCTCCTCTCCTTGCTTATTTATAACCTTCCAGCACAACAGTTAGAAACCTAGCTCCCATCATATGCCATCTATTTAATTGTTCAATTCCAGTATACATGCATAGCTATATTAGAATTGTTAACCAGCACTCCCAGGAGAAAATAAACTTCAACAAGTAGACTACAATCCTCATGTACAATTCTTTTTTCCTTTACTCTTACAGACTCCACACATCTCCAAAGTTAGTTAGGTTAACAATGTTTCCATCCAGCCTCTTCAATGATATTCCTTCCCACATTTGTAATAAATTTAGATTCTTTTGTCATACTCCACATTCCGCTTTGTCATGCTATGTCATGTATCCACCATTACGTATCATACTGAATATTTTCACTGCCTTAAAAATATACCCTGTGCCTCATGTATTCCAACCTCTCTTACCCAACCCCCCTGAACCACTGGCAAACACTGATCAGTTTACTGTCTCTACAGTTTTGCCTTGCTAGAATGTCATGTAAGGGGAATCATACAGTATATGCCCTATTTAGACTGGCTTTTTTCACTTAGCAATATGTGTTTAAGTTTCATCCAACTCTTTTATTGGTTTGATAACTAATTCCTTTTTCATTACTGAATAATATTCCATTATACAGATGTTCCACAGTTTGATTATCAAAGGGAATCTTGGTGGCTGCTAGTTTTTAGTAATTATGAACACATCTATAAAAACTTAGGTTTTGTATGGACATAAGTTGTCAACATGTTTGGGTAAACACCTAGGAATGCAACTGATGGATCATACAGTAAGACTACTATTTCACTTTGTAAGAAACAGCCAAACTGTCCTCCAAAGTGGCTGTAAGATTTTTCATTCCCTCCAGCAATGAATGAGAGTTCCTTGTTGCTCTGCATCCTCACCAGTTGTCATTTTTTCCCCTGGATTTTAGATATTCTAATAGGAATGTAGTGGTATCTCATTGTTGTCTACATTTGCATTCCCCTAATGACAAATGATTGAGCATCTTTTTAAATGCTTTTATTTGGCATCTGTATACCTTTTTAGGTGAATTGTCTGTGCATATCTTTTGCCCAATTTTTGTTGATTATTTTATTGTTGCGTTTTAAGAGTTCTTTGTTTATTGTGGATGCATGTCCTTTATCAGATATGAATTGCAGATATTTTTTCCCAGTCTGTGTCATGTCTTTTTACTCTCTTAATAGAGTATTTCTCAGGACATAAGTTGTACATTTTAAATTGAATCCAAACCAATTTTTTTCTTTCATGTATTGTAGGTTGTGTGTGTATGTGTGCGTAGCTAAAAATTCACCACCAAATCCAAGGTCACATAGACTTTTTCTCTTATTTTTCCCTGAAGCTTTATAGTATTGCATTTTACATTTCAATCTATGATCCATTTTGACTTAATTTTTGTGAAAGGTGTAAGATCTATCAATATGTCTAGGTTCATTTTTTTGCATATGGATGCCCAATTGTTGAAAAGACTATTCCTTCTTCATTGAAATATCTTTGAAACTTTGTCAAAGATCATTTGAGATGCAATTATTTAATATGTGTATGTAGTTAACTCGATTGTTGAAAAGATGGTGCTAATGAGGTCAATACTGAAGTTAAATCTTAGACAAATAATTTGGATTCATACAAACTAAATGTTTGGGTACATGTGCCTCTTTATGCTGGGAGTTCTCCAGTCTTCTACTCTAACTCTGCCTGCTGATGTGCAGATACACATATTTGCTTATAAAGTGATAAAATATTCTATATAGCTTACTCAGGTAAAACCTAACACCACAAAGAAAATATTATAAAATAGTGAGTCTTTATTGCCCTGTTGATAGAAAACAAAACATAACAAAAAATACCCGGGAGATAGGTAAACATGTGCTGGATTAGTAGCCAAATAAATATTAAATACTCTGGAAATCTTGTTATTTCTCAGTATTCAGTAGAATTGTAGGCTACTTTTGATACTGCAGCTCATCATCCAAGCTCTTAGAGCTAGAGGAAAGGGTGCCATGAAGAACTGAAGAAGAAATACGTGTATGTATATATATATATATATATATATATATATAGTCTGCTTTTTTTGCCAGCACTTTTCCCAGCAGTTAGGAGTCATCCTCTTGCCCTATACTTTGTTGTTATAGCAACTTATACTACTACTAGATGAAAGTGTTTCTGATCATCATCGGTTAGTTTTTCCTTCCTAATAAAAAACACATACCTTGCAATTCTTGCAGCAGAAAAAAAAAATTAAACCACGAATGCTTAATACTAAAACAATAACCTATCCACATTCATTTTGCAGGATAAGTCACTTCTATATAAAAGCAAATAAAAATAGTACAAGCCCAAGCACCATCCTGCCTCACAGCTTTGAAGTGCACTGAATAATGAAAGAGCTTATGATGATATCTACCTCTGAAAGCGCTGCATCTCTTCGTTGAATACACAATTAACACAAAGGTAATAGGCACGTCCATAAGTGAGTTCATAAAACCCACTTCGCAGTCCAAATCAATGTCAACAAATTTCTCTCCTGTGAGATGTGCTCCTTTAGAATTTTGTTGGCTTGTCAGCTGTTTCATTAATATTTTATAACAGAAAGTAAATGTCTTGAGATTCCAAAATCATCACATACTGCCCCAGCTTCACTCTATTGGTTATTATAATGTCATCAAAATCCTTTGCTATAAGTATAGAAGCCTCCTTACAGGGAATAGTTTCTATTCTCAGTTTATACATATGCAGAAGGAAGAAAACCAATAAAATTCAACTTTAATTCCATTGAAGGTTTGGAAGGCTATTTTGGAAATCTGGGTACATTTTTCTCTTCTGGATGGTTCCCATGGTGAAGAGTATTCAGCACCTTTTTTCGGCCAACATCAACCCTCGTGAATTTTTCATCTTTTTTATCTGGCCTCCTGTTTACAAATTGATAAAGAAAATATTAAAATGGAACGAATATAAATAGCAGCTGTAGAATGTATTCTGCCAAGAATAAATCCCTTTTAGAATTGCTAATGTATTAGAACTGTTTTATAGGGAAAAAATGCTTTTTATGACATTTCTTACTCAGTGAAGATTCCACTCCAGCTGTAGTTGAAACTTAGAAATATATATATACATACACATATGTATATATATCTATGTATGTATACATACGTATGCAGATTAAAGTGAGAAATTAAGGCAAATAGAAAAATTTCCTTTCAAGTGTATGTCTTCATATCACAGGAGCCAAATAATTACTTGTTGACTAGAAGTGATATTTAGGAAATAATATTGAAAAATTAATTTTCATAAAGTGTACATAGAGAGCTTTATTCTTCAAACTTTTTACCTTAAAACGTTTAAATAAAGCTAAACGTTGAAAGAATGAACACATATATTGTTCACTTAGATTTAATAATTATTGTTACTATATTGTTACTTTTGCACTTGCTCTGTGTGTGTGTGTTTATGTCTTTATGTATAAATAGCTTTAGCTATAAATTTGTGAGTTTGTGATGAAGAGCATTTTTTGGTCTCGTGTTCACATTGGTGTGGAGTCCTAGGGTACAATTAGCCTCAGGGGACACCTAGTCACCTACAAGGTCAAATGCAGTGGTTTTACAATATATTTTCCCAAGTGCATACCCCAAAGAATTTTTTAAAATCTTGAAATCCACTACATGTGATACTATAGTACTGCCTAGAATATCAGTACAGTAGCAAATTTATGTGTTATCAAATGTACACAAGTCACAAAATAAAAAGAAAGTTCTAAAGATTAAATAAGGTATTTGTCCTTTTTCTTTTTTTTCTTTTTTTTTTTTTTTTTTTTGCGGTACGCGGACCTCTCACTGTTGTGGCCTTTCCCGTTGCAGAGCACAGGCTCCGGACGAACAGGCTCAGCAGCCATGGCTCATGGGCCCAGCCGTTCCGAGGCATGTGGGATCTTCCCGGACCGGGACACGAACCTGTCTCCCCTGCATCGGCAGGCAGACTCTCAACCACTGCGCCACCAGGGAAGCCCTGTCCTTTTTTCATTTAGTTAATTTATTAAGGATACTAAACATTTTTGTTCTCATTGAAATATCAACTAATCAATATTAGATTTTAGTGACAGCATGTAATTAAAAGTATTTTATTAGTTTTTAAAATATAGTTTAATTCTGAATTAAATTTATGAATTAACTAAATTAGAAATAAAGCTAGTTGAGTTCTAAATTAGCTTTACTTCAAGTCCTGTTTCTAATGGCTATAGAACTGAAAAAGGTATTTCACAAATATACATAAAACTAATGGAAGAAGAGTTTCATTGGCTGCACTTATTAAATGATAATGTACATTTTCTTATTTATTTTGTTTTTTAAATTTTTATTTTATATTGGAGTATAGTTGATTAACAATGTTGTGTTAGTTTCAGGTGTAGAGCAAAGTGATTCAGTTATACATATACATGTATCTATTCTTTTTCAAAGTTTTTTCCAGTTTAGGTTATTACAGAACATTGAGCACAGTTCCCTGTGCTATACAGTAGGTCCTTATTGGTTATCTATTTTAAATATAGCAGTGTGTACATGTCAATCCCAAGATAATGCACATTTTCAACCACATTCATCAATAATGAATGCAAAGGTTTGTGTTAGTTCAACTAATGTATTTCCATATAATGCCATTGATTTGCTTTAGCCAACTAATTGGAAGATGCTGGATTTTAATCATTTTAGCAAATTGGTTAAAAATAAATTCCTGAAATTCTTCATTTGGAAGATTTACAGGTTAGAAAATTATGTTTCCAAGTTTCTTTTTTTAAGAGTTTGACCAAGTATGAAAATCTTTTATTTAGAGTCGAAATACTTAATATCATGTCAGCAACAAAATTCACCTAATGACAGTAACATTTTCAAACATCTATTTTCAATATTCTTGTTTATTCTATGAGATTCTTTTGGAAAAGCAGCTATTTTTTCAATTACTTTTTAAAAAATATCTCTCCCTTAAAGCAATAACTATAACTATATGTATATATGTATAAACTATATACATATAGTTATAACTGTTGATAGCCATGTATATCACATAAAAGATCTGCAAAAGTAGAGCAAATGTATTTTTGTTTAGAAAAGAAATGTGTAACTCATCTTTAAGCTCAATGTCTGTTTTAAGTACTTCACTATTAGATAACCTTCAAACTCCTGTATGGTACAAAAGGTTTTCATGGTCACTCCTGATTTCTTTACAAGGTGTTCTCAAGATTCTGCTATTTAAAATCATGTACATTTGGCCCTCTGTTCCACTGCTTCTGCATCCATGTGGATAGAGTAAGCTATGGTACTTTGCCATTTTATATAAGGGACTTGAGCATCTGCAGAATTTGGTATCTGTGGGGGTCCTGGAACCAATCCCCCCGCAGATACCAAGGGATGACTCTATTACATCAGTCTGTTACTTCACAGTAGACTGAATGACTCGAAACTGAATCAATGATTTAGAAGGCCACTATCAGGCCCTTCATGTCATATAATTTCATTTATTCTCTTCTCTCAGGATACCTGACATTCTCTTCATGACATATATACTATTATCACTCTAAGTATTAGAAATAGGAATGCATTTATTATTACTTTTTCTTTCTTTTATCAGAAAAAGTTATAAATATGGACAATTTAATTTGTGTTTCTAGATCCTCAATATGTGATTTTACATGGTCCTTGAGACATGTGCATCCTTTTTTTTGGAGACCACAAATATAAAGGACTTTTCAAACTTAGGTGTGATTCAGGCAGTCTTCAGTAACAGGATACAATATGCCCTGAAGAACAGCTATCTCAGGAGGTCTTACTTTGGGTCAGGGCTCAGGAAGGCATCTTTCCAGATCTGTCAGGATTAACAGTAATCCAGCAGATCCAGCCCTTTGGAAAGAGAACTGGGCAAGGAGAGCAAGGATAATCAATTCAAAGAAATTGTCATTCATATTACAACAGAGTATTGCACCACGAAACTCATGGATTGGAAATCAAGATGAGTGCAATCAGGTAGACCACGCTGAAAACCAGGAGGCAAGTGTGAGTGTGGGGCTTGCCCTGACATACCTAATTAGGTTTTAGTTCATAATGGAGAAGTCTGATGGGAGAGAAGTGTGAGGAAATGAAGGAACACAGTAGCCGTGACAGGCCATTATATCCCAAGTATGAGTTTGACTATTCCAACACCCATTGGAGGATGCAGTAGTGGCTGTACTATATACTTCTTTCCTCACTTAAGACTGGTTCCAAATTTGAAGGAGATTATTATGCCTGCAGCATGTGAGAGAAGAAACAAGAGGCTGATTAAAATATGGACAATAAATGCACTAACCTTTTGTAAGATATTATTATAAATGTTTGTGAGCCATTGGTAGTATGATTAAAGCTACCAACTCAGTCAAGCTTCATATTCAGTGTAACTATCAATTTGTTTTACATGCTTATCTTTATCTTCTAAGTTATGATTCCTAAAGGAATTACAGGGGCTACTGAATAGAAAAAGACTTCAGATTCTGACCAAATTCCATCATTTACAACCTGTGTGAACTAAGAAAGTTGTATAACAAGTTTGAGTCTCAGCTTCCTGAATCCTTACCTCATAGATTTGCTCTAAGGATTAAATCGATTATTTTTAAAGTTCTTAAAACAGTGTTTAACATACTCTAAGTACTTAATAACTGGTAGCTATCATTATTACTTTTCAGGTCTCAATATTTGGTAAATGAAGGAACAAGTATACGTAATTTCAAATGTTTATATTTTTAAAACCAACTATCTAGACTTATACTGAAACTATTTATAAAATAAAGAGGTTTTTTTTCCTGAGGACAGCAGATTTAAGGAAGATAGAGCACACTATTCATACTTTCTCCTATTCCTCATGCTAAGTACAGTTTTAAAACCCTGGACATTATATATAAACAAACATAAGAAGACTCTGAAGTGTGGAGAGAAGGAGGAAGATTGGCTAGAAACTTTGGGACACAAGTCCCAAAGCGATGAATTCCCTGGGTTTGTTTTTTTCTCACATATCCCAAACAGGGTATTGGAGAAGTAGACTACCCAGAAATGCCAAAGAGTGCAGGAAAATCCCCCACCAAAGGCCTGCTCTCTCTCACCAAAGGGACAGGAAAGGGGTACTCTAGTAAGACAGAACACTTTTAGACAATCATTATGCTATTCCAGCCAAATACCACAAGGAAAAAACTGTGACTGCATCCCCATCCTCACTCATTCTAGAAAAGGCCATGTGGGGAACCTATACTTCTACTATCACCTGATTATAATGAGATACCCCACGTTCTCCTGTTCCCTACTTCCCCTGCCTCAAGCCAGGGTTGTGTCAGAAAAAACTGAGTACAGATCTTGAACTTTCATCCATGCCAGGGGTTAAAAATTTTCTATTTCTGTGGTGTTAGTGGAGACCCCTTGGGGAGCCTGAACATTTACTCCCAAGGTACCCTTTTCCTTCCCTGCTGGGATGGTGTCAGAGGAGGCCTAAGAAAGAGTCAGGACTTTTGCCAGGGCTCAGGAATAATAGTCATACTCTTGTGATGGAGGCTACATGGAGAGAAAGCCTGAACTCCCACCCTGTCCAGCAGTAACAAGGAACCCCTCCTTCCACGAGGTGTTAAAGAGGCTAAGTGGAGAACCTATGCCTTCCACTACTATTTGGCAGTGAGAAGGCTGAGTCCTCGTTTACCCATTAAAAGCTGTGACAGAAGAGACCTGCTAAAACATGAAATTTAAATAAGATCCAAAAACTCAGTAAGTAAGCAAACTACTGAGTAAAAGCTGCTCTGGAGTCAGAGATCTGAGTTAAGTACGATCCAGAGTCTCCTAACATAATAGCCAAAATGTTTAGATATGCATAAAAAATCACTCATACCAAGACTAAGGACATTTTAATTGAGTAAGAAAATGCAATCAATAGATGCTAACACTGAGATGACACATGTGTCAGGATTATCTGGCAAAGATTTTAAAGCAGTCATCATAAAAATGCTTCAAGTAGTAATTATAAACACACTTGGAACAAATGAAAAACGAAAGAGTCTCAGCAAGAAATACAATATATAAATAATAACCAAATGAAAATGTTAGATCTAAAATATATAATAACTGAAATAAAAAATTCAGTGGATGTGCTCAATAGCAGAATTCAAGGGTAGAACAACAGACATTATATACAATCTAAAAACAGAAAGAACAGACTAAAATGAGATGAACAGAGACTCAGGGTTTGTAAGATTTTAACAAAGGATCTAACATTTAATATTGGAATTCCAGAAGGAGAGAAGAAATATGGTGGAGCTCAAAAAGTACTCAGTGAAATAATGGTTGAAAATTTCCTAAACTTGGCAAAAGAAAAAAATCTACAAATTAAAGAAGGTGTGTAAACACCAAACCCAAAGAAGTCCATGCTAAAATACACCACAGTCAAACTTCTGAAAACTGAAGACAAAAAAAATTTTTTTAGAAAGTAGCCAGAGAAGTGATGCATTACTTATAATGTAACACCAATTTGAATAAACAGCAAAGTTCCTTAAGAACCAAGGAGGCCAGAGAGAAGTGACACATATTTCTAAAGTGCTGAAAGAAAAGGACAGCTAACCCAGAATCCCATATCAGGTAAAAATCCATAAGAAGACAATTTTCAGATAGAAGAAAAGTAAGAGAATTTGTTGCCAACAGACCTACCCAAAATGAACACCTAATAAAACTCTCTAGACAAAAAGGAAATAATAAAAGATTGAGTCTTTGAATATCAGGCAGAAAGGAAGAACATAATAGCAAAAATAGGGAAAAATACAGTAGACTTTCCTTCTCTTGAGTTTTCTAAATTATGTTTACAGTATAAGCAAAAATTTTAACAATGTCTAATGTGATTCTCATAGTATGTAAATATATTAGAGACAATTTATTATAAATGAGGGAAGGTGAATGTATTATAAATAAAGGGAGGTGAAGTTTCTAACTTCATTTGAATTGGCAAAATTTCAACACTAGTACTCTGTGATAAGTTATGTATATATAATGTAATAGCTAGAGCAACCACAAAAAAAAAGAACTATACAGAGACACTAAAAAACACTATGAATAAATCAAAATAGAATGCTAAAAGATCTTCAAATATGCACAGGAAGGCATGAAAAAGATAAGATTTTTAGTAGACATAGACAGAATTTTTCTAAAATTTACATGGAAAGGCAGAAGAACTGGAATCACTGACATAATAAATTTTGAAAAAAAGAGAATAAAGTATGAAGAATCAGTCTACGCTATTTCACAAATTACATAGCTACACTACCCAAGATTGGTGGTATTGGTAGAGGGATAGAAACATGGATCATTGGAACAAAATAGAGAACAAGGAATAACCCAAACAAGTACAGCTAACACATTCTTGACGAAGGTTTGAAAGTAACTTAAGGGAGTTAGAATTGTCCTATCAACAAATGGTGCTCGAATAATTAGATATCCATAGGAAAAAAAAATAAACCTCAAATTAAAGCACAAACCTTTAACAAAATTGTCTAAGATTTGACTGGGAAAACTTGAAAAAAAACACTAGAGGTGAGCATTTAATGTAGATAGTTGTATATCTAAAACTAAAACAAAGGTGGGTACAAGAGTGGAAAAATAAAACAGAATTTGCAAATCTGGTACAAGACAAAGTAGAACTCAACTGAAAAAGCATTAAACTATGACAATGAAGAACATATTTTAATTCTAAAAGCCATATTTTACAATACAGATATAACTTATGAATATTTTGGCCTCAAATAACACAGCATCCACATTTTAAAAAGCAAAGGATGGAAAGAAAAATAGGTATAAATACTAGTTATAGGGTATTTTAAACATACCAGTCTTAAAGAAAGAACAAATTATAGGTCAGGATACAAAAAAATGAAGTAACATAATGAATTACTATATGTTATGGATAAAAATCAAACTTTAAACTGTGACAATAGAGAATAAACCACATGCAAGTCCCTTCACTGCAGGAAGGGAGAATGCTTTTATAGAGAGGAAAGGAAGACGGTGTGTGGGGGTCTATTTTAAACAAAGAATCCATGGCTTTTTTTTTTTAAGCAACTTTATTGGAGTATAATTGCTTTACAATGGTGTGTTAGTTTCTGCTTTATAAAAAAGTGAATCAGCTATACATATACATACATCCCCATATGTCCTCCCTTTGGCGTCTCCCTCCCACCCTCCCTATCCCACCCATCTAGGTGGTCACAAAGCATGAAGCTGATCTCCCTGTGCTATGCAGCTGATATCACTAGCTACCTATTTTACGTTTGGTAATGTATATATATCCATGCCACTCTCTCACTTCGTCCCAGCTTACCCTTCCCCATTCCCGTGTCCTCAAGTCCATTCTCTACTTCTGCGTGTTTATTCCTGTCCTTCCCCTAGGGTCTTCACCACAATTTTTTTTTTTAGATTACATATATATGTGTTAATATATGGTATTTGTTTTTCTCTTTCTGACTTCACTCTATGACAGACGCTAGGTCCATCCACCTCATTACAAATAGCTCAATTTCGTTTCTTTTTATGGCTGAGTAATATTCCATTGTATATATGTGCCACATCTTCTTTATCGATTCATCTGACGATGGACACTTAGGTTGCTTCCATGTCCTGGCTATTGTAAATAGAGATGCAATGAACATTGTGGTACATGACTCTTTTTGAATTATGGTTTTCTCAGGGAATATGCCCAGTAGTGGGACTGCTGGGTCGTATGGTAGTTCTATGTTTAGTTTCTTAAGGAACCTCCATACTGTTCTCCATAGTGGCTATATCAACTTACATTCCCACCAACAATGCAGGAGAGTTCCCTTTTTTCCACACCCCCTCCAGCATTTATTGTTTATAGCTTTGTGATGATGGCCATTCTGACAGGGGTGAGGTGATACCTCATTGGAGTTTTGATTTGCATTTCTCTAATGATTAGTGATGTTGAGCATCCTTTCATGTGTTTGTTGGCAATCTGTATATCTTCTTTGGAGAAATGTCTATTTAGGTCTTCTGTCCATTTTTGGATTGGGTTGTTTGTTTTTAGATATTGAGCTGTATGAGCTGCTTGTAAATTTTGGAGATTAATCCTTTGTCAGTTGCATCATTTGCAAATATTTTCTCCTATTCTGGGGGTTGTCATTTAGTCTTGTTTATGTTTTCCTTTGCTGTGCAAAAGCTTTTAAGTTTCATTAGGTCCCATTTGTTTATTTTTGTTTTTATTTCCATTTCTCTAGGAGGGGAGTCAAAAAGGATCTTGCTGCGATTTATGTCATAGAGTGTTCTGCCAATGTTTTCCTCTAAGAGTTTGATAGTGTCTGGCCTTACATTTAGGTCTTTAATCCATTTTGAGTTTATTTTTGTGTATGGTATTAGGGAGTGTTCTAAATTCATTCTTCTACATGTAGCTGTCCAGTTTTCCCAGCACCACTTATTGAAGAGGCTGTCTTTTCTCTATTGTATATTCTTGCCTCCTTTATCAAAAATAAGGTGACCATATGTGCGTGGGTTTATCTCTGGGCTCTCTATCCTGTTCCATTGATCTATATTTCTGTTTTTGTGCCAGTACCATACTGTCTTGATTACTGTAGCTTTGTAGTGTAGTCTGAAGTCAGGGAGCCTGATTCCTCCAGCTCTGTTTTTCGCTCTCAAGATTGCTTTGGCTATTCGGGGTCTTTTGTGTTTCCATACAAATTGTGAAATTTTTTGTTCTAGTTCTGTGAAAAATGCCAGTGGTAGTTTGATAGGGATTGCATTGAATCTGTACATTGCTTTGGGTGGTAGAGTCATTTTCACATTGTTGATTCTTCCAATCCAAGAACATGGTATATCTCTCCATTTGTTTGTATCATCTTTAATTTATTTCATCAGTGTCTTATAGTACTCTGCATACAGGTGTTTTGTCTCCTTAGGTAGGTTTATTCCTAGGTATTTCATTCTTTTTGTTGCAGTGGTAAGTGGGAGTGTTTCCTTAATTTCTCTTGCAGATTTTTCATCAGTAGTGTATAGGAATGCAAGAGATTTCTGTGAATTAATTTTGTATCCTGCTACTTTACCAAATTCATTGATTAGCTCTAGTAGTTTTCTGGTAGCATCTTTAGGATTCTCTATGTATAGTAACAAGTCATCTGCAAACAGTGACAGCTTTACTTCTTCTTTTCTGATTTGGATTCCTTGTTCTTCTCTGATTGCTGTGGCTAAAACTTCCAAAACTATGTTGAATAATAGTGGTGAGAGTGGACAACCTTGTCTTGTTCCCGATCTTAGAGGAAATGGTTTCAGTTTTTCACCCTTGAAAATGATGCTGGCTGTGGGTTTGTCATATATGGCCTTTATTATGTTGAGGTAAGTTCCCTTCATGCCTACTTTCTGGAGGGTTTTTATCTTAAATGGGTGTTGAATTTTGTTGAAAGCTTTTTGTGCATCTATTGAGATGATCATATGGTTTTTATCCTTCAATTTGTTAATATGGTTTATCACACTGATTGATTTGTGTATATTGCAGAATCCTTGCATCCTGGGATAAACCCCACTTGATCATGTGTAGGATCCTTTTAATGTGCTGTTGGATTCTGTTTGCTAGTATTCTGTTGAGGATTTTTGCATCTATGTTCATCAGTGATATTGGCTTGTAGTTTTTTTTTGTGTGACATCTTTGTCTGGTTTTGATATCAGGCTGATGATCGCCTTGTAGAATGAGTTTTGGAGTATTCCTCCCTCTGCTATATTTTGGAAGAGTTTGAGAAGGATAGGTGTTAGCTCTTCTCTAAATGTTTGGTAGAATTCACCTGTGAAGGCATCTGGTCCTAGGCTTTTGTTTGTTGGAAGATATTTAATCACAGTTTCAATTTCAGTGCTTGTGATTAGTCTGTTTATATTTTCTATTTCTTCCTGGTTCAGTTTCAGAAGGTTGTGCTTTTCTAAGAATTTGTCCACTTCTTCCAGGTTGTCCATTTTATTGGCATAGAGTTGCTTGTAGTGATCTCTCATGATCCTTTGCATTTCTGCAGTGTCAGCTGTTACTTCTCCTTTTTCATTTCTCATTCTATTGATTTGAGGGTTCTCCCTTTTTTTCTTGGTGAGTCTGGCTAATGGTTTATCAGCTTTATCTTCTCAAAGAACCAGCTTTTAGTTTTATTGATCTTTGCCCCTGCTTACTTCATGTCTTTTGCATTTATTTCTGATCTGATCTTTATGATTTCTTTCCTTCAGCTAACTTTGGGGTTTTATTTGTTCTTCTTTCTCTAATTGCTTTAGGTATAATGTTAGGTTTTTTATTTGTGGTGTTTCTTGTTTCTTGAGGTAGGATTGTATTGCTAGAAACTTCCCTCTTAGAACTGCTTTTGCTGCATCTCATAGGTTTTGAGTCGTTGTGTTTTCATTGTCATTTGTTTCTAGGTATTTTTTGATTTCTTCTTTGATTTCTTCACTGATCTCTTGGGTATTTAGTAGTGTATTTTTTTAGCCTCCACGTGTTTGTATTTTTTACAGATTTTTTCCGGTAATTGATATCTACTCTTATAGCATTGTGATCGGAAGAGATACTTGGCACGATTTCAATTTTCTTAAACTTTCTAAGGCTTGATTTTTGACCCAAGATATGATTTATCCTGGAGAATGTTCTGTGAGTACTTGAGAAGAAAGTGTGTTCTGTTGTTTTTGTATGGAATGTCCGAAAAATTTCAGTTAAGTCCGTCTTGTTTTATGTATCATTTAAAGCTTCTGTTTTCTTATTTCATATTCGATAATCTGCCCATTGGTGAAAGTGGGGTGTTAAAGTCCCCTGTGATTGTGTTACTGTCAATTTCCCCATTTATGGCTGTTACCATTTGCCTTATGTATTAAGGTGCTCCTATGTTGACTGCATAAATATTTACAATTGTTATATCTTCTTCTTGGATTGATCCCTTGATCATTATGTAGTGTCCTTCTTTGTCTCCTGTATTATTCTTTATTTTAAAGTCTATTTTGTCTGATATGAAAATTGCTACTCCAGCTATCTTTTGATTTCCATTTGCATGGAATATCTTTTTCCATCTCCTCACTTTCAGTCTGTATGTGTCCCTAGGTCTGAAGTGGGTCTCTTGTAGACAGCATATATATGGGTCTTGTTTTTGTGCCCATTCAGCCAGTCTATGTCTTTTGGTTGGAGAATTTATTCCATTTACATTTAAGGTAATTACCGATATGTATGTTCCTATTACCTGTTTCTTTATCGTTTTGGGTTTGTTATTGTAGGCCTTTTCCTTCTCTTATGTTTCCTGTCTAGAGAAGTTCCTTTAACATTTGTTGTGAAGCTGGTTTAGTGTTGCTGAATTCTCTTAGCTTTTGTTTGTCTGTAAAGGTGTCAATTTCCCCATCAAATCTGCATGAGATCCTTGCTGGGTACAGAAATCTTGGTTGTAGGTTTTTCCGTTTCATCACTTTAAATATGTCCTGCCGCTCCCTTCTGGCTTGCAGAGTTTCTGCTGAAAGATCAGCTGTTAACCTTATGCAGATTCCCTTGTATGTTAATTGTTGTTTTTTCCTTGCTGCTTTTATTTTTTCTTTGTATTTAATTTTCGTAGGTTGACTAATATGCGTCTTGGCATGTTTCTCCTTGGATTTATCCCGTATGGAACTCTCTGTGCTTCATGGACTTGATTAACTATTTCCTTTCCCATATTAGGGACTTTTTCAAGTATAATCTCTTCAAATATTTTCTCAGTCCCTTTCTTTTTCTCTTCTTCTTCTGGGACCCCTATAATTCAAATGTTGGTGCATTGAATGTTGTTCCAGATGTCTCTGAGACCGTTCTCAATTCTCCTTTATTCTTTTTTCTTTATTCTGCTCTGTGGTAGTTATTTCCACTGTTTTATCTTCCAGGTCACTTATCTGTTCTTCTGCCTCAGTTATTCTGCTATTGATTCCTTCTAGAGAATTTTAAATTTCATTTATTGTGTTGTTCATCATTCTTTGTTTGCTCTTTAATTCTTTTACGTCCTTGTTAAATGTTTCTTGTATTTTCTCCATTCGGTTTCCAAGATTTTGGATCATCTTTACTATGATTATTCTGAATTCTTTTTCAGGTAGACTGCCTAGTTGCTCTTCATTTGTTTGGTCTGGTGGGTTTTTACCTTGCTCCTTCATCTGCTGTGTGTTTCTCTGTCTTCTCATTTTGCTTAACTTACTGTGTTTGGGGTCTCCTTTTCGTAGGCTGCAGGTTCATAGTTCCCCTTGTTTTTGGCGTCTGCCCCCAGTGGGTAAGGTTGGTTCAGTGGGTTGTGTAGGCTCCCTGGTGGAGGGGAGTGGTGCCTGTGTTCTGGTGGATAAGCCTGGTTCTTTTCTTTCGGGTGGGCAGGACCACCTCCAGTGGTGTGTTTTGGTGTGTCTGTGACCTTATTATGAATTTAGGCAGCCTCTCTGCTAATGGGTGGGGGTGTGCTCCTGTTTTGCTAGTTGTTTGGCATAGGGTGTCCAGCAGTGTAGCTCACTGGTCGTTGAGTGGAGCTGGGTCTTAGCATTGAGATGGTGATCTCTGGGACAGCATTCGCCATTTGATATTACGTGGAGCTGGGAAGTTTCTGGTGGACCAATGTCCTGAACTTGGCTCTCCCTCCTCAGAGGCACAGGACTCACAAGCGGCCAGAGTACCAAGATCCTGTCAGCCACACAGCTCAGAAAAAAAAGGGAGAAAGAAGGAAAACGTATAATAAAATAAAATAGAGTTATTAAAATAAAAATAAAAAATTTATTAAAAATTAAAAATAAAAAAGAAAGAAAGAAGAGAGCAGCCAAACCAAAAAAGAAATCCACCAGTGATAGCAAGTGCTAAAAATTATACACACACACACACACACACACACACAGACACACACACACACACACAAACACAGACAGACAGAACCCTAGGACAAATTGTAAAATCAAGGCTATACAGACAAAATCACATAAAGAAGCATACACATTCACAAAAAGAGAAAAAGGAAAAACATATATATATCTTTTGGGAAGTCTGAGGTCTTCTGCCAGGGTTCAGTAGGTGTTCTGTAGGAGTTGTTCCACGTGTGGATGTATTTCTGATGTATTTGTGGGGAGGAAGGTGATCTCCATGTCTTACTCCTCCGCCATCTTGAAGGTCTCCTCTAATCCATGGCTTTTTATTGGTTAAGTCCTTGTCAGGTAAGAAGACTTTTTATCTTCCTGTTGGGGTCTGTTATCTTTACAGGGCATGAAAGCTCCCTCTTCTGGTCTCCCAACTCTATTTGATTGAAGTTTCTGTTTATTAATTTTTTACCCTTCCCCCCTTTGATCAAGATCTTTTTCCTGAAAGCATCAAGAGTGTCAGGTTTTCTATTTTCAGTGACTTTTTATCCCAATACCAGGAAAGACCTCTCCTGCATGTTGTGTCTCACACTGGAGGGAAAGTGCACAGATTGGAAACCTAGTGAGGTCACATTTGAGTAACAAGGAGGGGTGGGAAGGAGAATACTCAGGAATTTTTTGGTCTAAACTCTACATGTCATCAAGATCATAAACAATGGAGATCCCCTGAAGTGTTATGGCATCATAAAAGGTTTGGCAACAAAATTCCAACAGGCCTGGTCCGATTGTCTTGAGAGAGCTTTCTCATCAGATGTCTTCTGCTTTAATTCTGGGAAATCTTTATTTTCAGGTCACCAGATGATGTGCAGGTCCAGACAGCCTTCAGCATCTTCTTTAGTTATGTCACATGAATCCAAGAGTCTACACTTTGGAGTTTGGAGGCACAAGAGTTTGTTAGGAATACCTAATAAGGACATTTTCAGTGAGGTTGAGTTGTGTTCTTCTGGAGGTAGCTTTTCCAATAGATGAAATCTCTAATTTGAAAGGTGTGATGCTTAGGGTCTTCATTTCCTGAGAGCAAACTGTGAAAAGATTGTTCTACCAAAATGTGGTTATTTTTAATAGAAGCAATTAGGCCTTTGCAATATTGGAGTTATCTCTCCTTTTGTTGGTTATATTTCAAAAGAGGCAGGAGCCAAGTGCATTGGGCATCCTGTGACTGTCTCAAAGGATGAGAGATTAGGAGTTCCCAGAGGGGTGGATTTGAGATTTAGAAGGACCAGTGACAATGCTTTGGAGGTATTTGGAGGGCCTCTACAAATTTTGCCAAATGAGCCTTAATAATGCTGTTGGTGAATTCAACTAAACCAGAGGATTGAGGGTGTTAGACACAGTAACCCATAAAATTGGGTCAGGGTTGTTTTTATTTAATAAAACATACAGAGGTTTGGTCATAAGGGAAAAATTTGAAATCCACAACAGTGAGAGGCCTGCCTACCGCCAAAAAAAAAAAAAAAAAAGAAGTAAGGTTGGGAAAAGCTCCTGTAGTTTTTCAGAGTCATATCATTGAGAATAGGGAGGACGCTGGAAAGGCTGGTTAGGGGGCTAAATGTGACTTAAGTGCTTAAATTTGTAACAATCTCTTTTCCAATGTCCTGGCTCTTTGCAATGATAGCAGAAACTAGGAGGGTTTTGGTTTCATTTAGGAGCTTTCATTTGCTGGAGTTGATGATTAAGTATTCTAGTGGTCTTCCTTTGAGATAAATCATCTAGAGTAGGTGAGAGCTCACCAGATTAACTAAATCTGGAGTACACACTGTTTCCAATTCCATCCTGGTCTTTTTTACTAGAAGGGAAAGGTCATGATTCAGCCCACTAATAAACATAACAATTAAAAGCTACCCAGGTGGAATCAACATCTGCAGAAAGACCAAAATTTTCTTTAAAAACAGTCTGAAGTGGATTGTAATATTCATGAACAGGTTCATCAGATTTTTGCATGCAAGCCTGAATTTTGTTCCAATCAACAGGCTTTTGAAAAGCCCTGGGAATTGCTCGATGAAGTTGCCTAGCAATACTGGTGTGATCATATAATAATTTGTGGGATGGTCTCCCGGTGGTAATTTTAGAGGCCTTTCAGGATTTTCCCAATTAGCAGTTGCCATCCAATGTTGGGCCTGACATTCATCAACAAGTATATGAACTAGCTGATATAAGTCAGAGAAACGAGATTGATAAATTTGAACGACTATATGAAAATCTTCATCAAATCTGTGAGGATCTTCAGCTACTTTGGGAAAATCTTTGACTATGGCTCACAGTTCAACTTTAGTCCAGGGAATATAAGAAATTAAGCGTTTCCCCCCTGGATCCTCATAAGGCTTAATTTTAAAGGGACAGGTTCCGACAAGTTCAGAGGAAAAGGGAGTGGAAAGAGTTTCAGAGAAAGGGTAAGTTTGATAGGAAAATTAGTTTAGGGAAACTGAGGGTAGAGAGAAGGTGTAGATAGCGTAGAGGGAAGGAGAAAGATGGTGCCAGAGGTGACTCTGACGTCACCGAGCCGAGGAAGAGAGACAAGACAGCAGGGGAGGCAGAGCTTGAGACCAAGAGGCCGAGGAAGAAGAGCCCGCGCCTTCAGGATCCATTTTATCTTCCTCTAATAGTTTGTTTGCCTCAGTTAACCTTAAAATCTTCTCTTGAAGCGAGGCAATTTTAGATTCCTGATTGGAAAGCCTCAAAGTATCAATTGAAATAAGCATCCTATTCAGTTCTGGAAATTTCTGAGCTACTGTAGTCCAATTTGGTTTTAAGGAAATTAAGTCTGGGTATTTCAAAAGTTTCCCGCAACAGCCATTGATATTCTAAATTTCCTTTGGTCTCCTTGGTCCATTTTGTTAGAAATGCACATCAGGAAGGACTGTGGCTTTTAAAAATAATATCGGCCAAGTCCCTGTAGGGGGGCACCCTTAAAATATTTATATAACTGTGATCTCTTTTCTCAGAGGTTTTTCTCTAGAGTAAAGAACAATTTTCAAATAGCTCAAACAGTTTAAAGCTCAAACAGTTCAATTCAAACAAGCTAATCCCAGCCAGTTCTAAAGAGACAGCTTGGTCTGGGAGAAGTCAGGCTAAAGGCTTTTTTAGCCAGTTTCCAGAGAACAGCCCCTTCCAAAAGAATAGGCCAAAGGCTGAAAAACTGGCACAGATTCAGAGAAGCAGCCCCTGCTCCAGAAGCAAAGAGCAAAAAAGGCATTTTCAGCCAGCTTTGGTTTAAACAGTCTGATCTCAAAATCAGACTAAAGTGCCAAATGAATACTTACATATGGAACAAGGCCTTAACTAGAAAGATAAAACCTTAAAATAGATCCTAAATAAAACTTGGAGAGCTCCAGAAGCAAAGAGGGTGAAGCTTGGATCCAAAAGAAAGAGCTACCTTCAAAATCCAGGGTCAAAGAGAAAAGTGGTGAGCAACAGTGGGCTCAATTTTGAGTACCACACCTGTTTGCTCACTGGTCTCGGAGTTGTTGGGGGTCTTCTCCCGTCCTTGCAGGGGCCACCAAATGTTGACCTAAAACAAATAGCCTGCCAGATATTTCTCTAGCAAAGATGAGTCTATCTGGGATCAGCAGAGAATTATTGAATGCAGTTTGGGATCTGCAATGATGACAAGCTACATGTTAGTTGCCACACAGCAAGGGAAGGAGAACACTTTTACAGAGGGTAAAAGGAAGTTGGGATGACAATAGTAAATAAAGAGTCCATGGCTTTTCATTGGCCGAATCCTTGCCAGGAAGGAGGAGGAGTCTTTCTTCTTCCTGTTGGGCTCTGTTATCATCGCAGGGTGTGAGAGCTCCACTTTCTGATCTCCCCTTTCAGATCTCTTATGATCTGAACTCTATTTAACTGAGGTTTCTATTAATTTTTTACAACTTAAAAATTTGCTTAAAGGGTATACCTTATGTTAATTACTTTTATCACAAAAATAATAATAACAACAAATAAAGAGGGCAAGAGGAACTTTATACAGGTGATGGATATAGTTATGACAAAGATTGTGATGGTTTCATTGTGTATATGCATCTCCAAATCATTAACTTGTATGTATTAAATATGTACACCTTTTGTATGTCAATCATACCTTAATAAAGTATATTTTTAAAAAAGAACTTAATGTGATAAAGCACAAAAAGTGATAGCTTTAACTATAATAAGTATAGTGGTTCTTTGAAAAAACAACAGAATATTTACCTAATTTAATGAACTTCTACCTAATGGTGCTAGACTTCTACCTAATTAATAAAGAAAGTGAAGAAAACACAGACATACAAAGTAAGAAATGGCATAAAGGTAACAACATTGAAACAGAAGAACTATTTAAAAAAATATTGAAGAGGCTACTTTAAAAACCTCTATGCAAATAAATTTAAAAGCCTAGTGTAAGTTAATACATTTAGGAAAATAACTTTTACCAAAACTGATCTTTTAGAGATAAAAAGCTTAGAACATTAATTTCTGTAGAAGAAATCTTAAAAGTTACTAAGGAACTACTCTACAATAAAGCACCAGGCACAGTTAGTTTGCCAAAAGAAGCCTACAAACCTCTAAAGAACAGATCATCACAATGCGAAACAAAATGTTTTGAGTGGAGTAAATGAAGAAAAATGCCCCAACTTGTTTTTGAAGCTAGTTTAAAATCAATAATTAAACCAAATAAAGATAGCACAAAAAGTTACAAACCAGTAAATAGAATATTCATTACCCACTATATAATGAAAAGTAAGTGATATTTATTTCAGGAATGCAAGGTTGGTTATTTATATAAATATAGATATATGTTAGCAGAAGAGAAATAGTCCCACTCTCCCCTCTATTGCCTCTCTATTATTTAGTTATTTAGCACTGTACTGGAAGTATTACCTAACGCAATTTGATAAAAGAAATCAGTTAGAGACATCTGAATTAGAAAAGAAGTAATAATTCTCTATTAGCAAAAGATACAATAGTACACCTAGAAAACATGAGAGAATCAATTATAATATTGTCAAACCAAAAAAATGAGTAAGGTAGCAGGGTATACAAATGATATTCAAAAATCAGTAATTTTCATACATGTTAATAACCAATTAGAAAATAAAATGTTAGCAAACACCTCATTTTCAATCATTA
This sequence comes from Phocoena phocoena, assembly GCF_963924675.1. Classification (NCBI taxonomy): domain Eukaryota; kingdom Metazoa; phylum Chordata; class Mammalia; order Artiodactyla; family Phocoenidae; genus Phocoena; species Phocoena phocoena. Next base: position 42,236,809 of record NC_089231.1, read on the forward strand.
AAGAAAATTAAAATACTTGGAAATTAACTTAGAAAATGAGCAAAACCAACATGAAGAAAAGCTTGAAATACTCCTAAAAGACACAAATGTAGATTTGTACAAAGAAAACACATTCCTGTTCTTCAACAGAAATCAACATCATAAAGATGTCAGTTCTCCCAAAAGTAATTTGTAAATCTTATACAGTTCAATAAAGTACCAATAAACTAGTTTTATGCAGCTAGAAAACTTGATATTAAATTTCATGTGAAAAAAAATCATGCAAGAATAACTAGGAAAAAATAGAAAAAGAAAAACTATAACAGACTCACAAAATATTAAAACATAAAATAGCCTCTATAATGAAAGCAGTATAGTATTGGCCCATAAATATAGACCAGTGGATAACAGAAATTTCAGAAACAGACCAAGTTACATATGGAAATTAAGTACATAATAAAGACGGCATCACAAATCACTGGGCAAATATAGGCTTTTTCTTAAATGGTGCTGAGATCATTGGCTAGCCATTTTAAAAAGGATGGATATGGGCTTCCCTGGTGGCCGTCTATTATCTTCCCCGGTCCAGGAAGATCCCACATGCCGCAGAACGGCTAGGCCAGTGAGCCATGGCCGCTGAGCCTGTGCTTCAGAGCTTGTGCGCCGCGACGGGAGAGGCCACAACAATGAGAGGCCCGTGTACCGCAAAAAAAAAAAAAAAAAGGATGGAGATGATGATCCATGTCAGACACCATATGTAAGAAAAAACTCCAAATGGGTCAGGGACTTACATATAAAAAAATGCATACAAATAGAAAAAGACAAGATGTGTAAGTTCCTCAAAAACCTGGGTGTAGAAAAGGCTTTCTAAATATGACTCAAAATGCAGATGTAATATTGAAAAATTGCTGAATTCTACTATACTAGAAAAAGTCAAACTTTTGGATGGTGGAAACACAATAAAGCAAATGTAAAAAAAAAAAGAAAAAGAAAAAACAACAAACTGGAGAAAAGTTTAAATGTACAGCATAGCTAAAGGCTAGTATCCCTAATATATAAAGAACCGTCGATAGCATTGTAGTGACTGTCTAGAAGTATCAGAGCAATTATTCACTTTATTTCTGAAACTTCTTTGTCATAATTATGCCTTTCATATAGAATCATTCATGTGGTAGTTTAAAAGAAAACATACATTTCCACTATTTGAATTATATTTGAGTGTAGCTGTAAATTCAGAATACAGAGTATAGCTGTAAATTCAGAGCCTTAGGCAAAATTGTCTTTTTGCAAATTGAATTAAGAATCGTTTGACTGCAAAAGTCATATCCACAGCCTGACTTTATGCTAATTGGCTAGGTGATTCAGGTTTTAAAAACAAATTTCTTTCCCTCATCCCCTAATCAATTTACTGCTCTGTCTTTGAAGTTTTACTACACATTCAGGACGAGCCTATGGGTAAATCCACCACAGTCTCTTTGACTAAATGGTTGTTAATGAATACAATATTGAGCTTTTTTGTTGGCTAAATTACCTCTAACAAGATATTTTAGAGTTAATTTAATGAAGTGCACCAGGAAGTTAAGTAAGTAGCTTATTTCACTGAATGAGGCAAGTTGGAAGAGAATAAACACAATAAATACTGTAAGGTGTGAGTAATTTTCTTGTTTACAAAGTATTTTGAAATCCTTCAAGTTGAAAATGTCACTCCTGTCATTAATCCCTTCCTTCTATGTCTTATCTCCGTGAATATTGGATTGATAAATTTATTTTATCTATTTCTATTTTGATCCAGGATGATTTCACATAAACCATAAATAATTAGTACATGATGTTACTATGTAACTTTAATAATGGATGTATCCAAATAGTAAAGTAGAAAAAGCAGTATTTTTTACTTATATTACCTATAGGAATACTTGTGTTGTTTTCAAAATGTCAATTAGAATTAAGAGGAATTGCATGGCTATCTTTCCTACTTTTAAGAAATACCTCTCACACTAAATATCTGCATATTGATTTAAAGTTGACATAACATTTTACGTATATTATCACTTGATTCCTACAACAAATCTTCAAGATAAACAAAGAAGGGATTTTCTGTTTTAAAGATAGGAAAACAAAGGATCTAAAAGAGGTTAAGGACATAAGATCATATTGCTTGTATTGCTGAGCTTTTCCTATAAACTTAAGTGCTTCTGTGTAAAATAAAGTTGATTCATTCAATGGTCTGGGGATAAATTGTTGCTACACGCATAAAACAAACATCTGGCATTGGCTCCTTTAATTTAGATCGTCTACCATCCCTTTGCTGAATCGACAAATGCTTCAGGGGAGAGTTTTCCTGATATTTCTAGCACCGCTGGGCAGGGCTCAGCAGTGCATTAGTTGGAGTGCATATGTACTTTCGCCAAATATTATGAACTCTTCTGAACACAGATAAGGAACAGGGACACCCTCTGGACAATCAGTCCAGAAACCTGTTGACTTGCCACAAACACATGCTATACTATTGGGTTGAGTTGGAAGAAGTCCTGTGCTGGCAAATGTTTAACAATTGGCTCTCTAGGAAGCCAGAAATCCTGATTTGTAGGGTTTGCCATCTCTGTTCTGTAAATATTCTCACCATGGCTAATTTCAAACTTCTGACATGGTTATCACTGAACTCAGAGTTGGGAAGAGATGTGAACAATCAGCTCTCATGGGCCGATGTGATTCAGCCCCAGCACATTACTGGTTGAAAGTCGCCATTAATTTCCAAGGGTCTGAAGGGTAGCATTTGGAGAAGGGGTAGTGGAGAATATACTTTTGGATTTAGATTTTGTATTTTACCTGGATCACCTGATATTTTTCACCTAATCCATAACCAGTGTAAGACCAGGGAAATGTAAAATGTTTTGTGTTAAATTATTGAGAAATAACCTTCAATGAGGAGAATTATCTTACTCTTCAGATATTCTGTCTAGGTGTCCCTCTGGTTCCCTGCACTATCACCACCAAAAAGTAGAAGGCTAGAAACAGGAAAAAACAAAATTCTGTTAAAATATCTAGGTAAAATTCTTAGAATTTCCATTACAAGATTGACCATGTTTAACTATGTGCATCTCATACATCAATGGTTTTCAAAGTGAGGTCCCTGGAGCAACAGCACATGGGAATAGATTCTCCACCCCACCCGGCATCTACTGAATTAGAAATTCTAGGGGTGGAACCCAGGAATCTATGTTTTAATAAGCTCTCCAGTTGATGTTGATGCAGGCTCAAGTTTGAAAATCACTGTCTTAGAACAAGTAACTTTAACGTGGAAGGACTTTTTCCCCCTACTGGTTTAATGAATAAAATTCTAGAAAGAGATATAGGCAATTTTATTTCTTGGCATTCTTTCCTTATCTGGAATGATTTTTTTCTCCTATGTTAACCAAAATCTTCAAATATTATTTACCTTTTGCTGTTAATTTCTATGATGGAATAAACTCATTCTTTTGTGAAAAAGTTACCTGAATCCTCTAAGACTTCTGAACTACTTCAACTACATTTAATTCTACTTTAAACACAGCACAAGTAGATTTGAATTGTAGGGCTTTTAGGGAGATGTTTATTTTGTAGCTACTAAAGGGTGAGAGTATCCTTACAGAAATTTCTGCTTGAATCCCTGTCCTAACACTTTTATGTGAGGGGTGTCTCTTTAGACTAAATTTAAGTCCTATAATGAACAGTGAATCCTCTTTTTCCTTTTCTTCAGAATGTAGTTAAACTCACCAGCTCCCAAGTATTTGGAGAAAAAAGTACTCCGCTGCATGGGTGATTAGCTGAAGATCGGGTTCTTCCCAGATAGTAGCTACATCCATTTAAGACAAGACAGTTTCCACAATTACTTATAAAGTCAACAAAGCCCAGGTTTATTGGACATTTTTCCTTTCTCTTCTCCCAGATATTTTACTCCTTTCTTCCCTGCTTGGATTCTTTCCCAAGCCACTTCTCTCTATTTTATCCCCACTTAATTTTTATTTTCCAGCTCCTCTTTTTTTCTAACCCTACTAATTTTTGCTCTCTGAGTTTTATCCTGGTTCCTCTGTTACAATTATGGAAACCTTATATTTACTCTTTTAAGATCCATATTTGAAAACAGGCTTATATTTACTCTTTTAAGATCCAAATTTGAAAACAGGCTCCTTCACAGATAAGTACACTTTTTTTGTAAATAGACTACTCTGATTCAGAGAAACTCTTACTGACATTATAAATAAGATTACTGACATTATAAATAAGATTATTACTGACATTATAAATAAGATTATTGGTTCTGGTTTCAGATAATCAGGAAAGTAAAAACCTTGCCCTATTGACAGGATCTGCTGGACTTTTCCCCACCTTGCTTACTTAATGGTTTATAACTTTTTGAAGGTAAGTTCTTAAAGCCAGAAAGGTTTAAAGCTATCTTCGGGGCTTCCACCCACCTCTTGTCATTTTGTTTATCATTCTTCACAAAGTACAGGTAATTGTTTCCTTGCTTTTTAAAGGTACATTATTCAGATTATTTTGAAGGGCATAACGTCCAAGAAATGCTGTAATTTTCACTGTTTTAATATATAAATTACAACTTTAACATTTGCTGTTTTAATATCCGAATACCCTACAAAGGATCGCAATATTTCTCTCTACATTTTCTTAGACAATGTAAATGTCACACATCTATCACTTCTTTAAGTTTGAAATACTATAAAAATCTGAAATATTCATTTATCAGAACACTAATTCTTCGGTCCCTCAGGTTGTAGGTACTCTTTTTAATGTGCAAATATGTGGAAGATTATCCTATAGCTCCTCTCCCATCTCAGTGCAGTTGAGAATTCTGACACTTTCTTGGCACTCTTTAGATTTTGTATCTCATGCTAATGTTTAATTCTCATTAATTTTGTTGAATGAACTCATTCTATCCTGCATTAAATTAAGAGGCAGTGTGTTCATTTAGTTTTTGTTGTCACTTGTATTGTCAAAAATTAATAGTATCAACCAATACATAAGAATTTAGCATAGATTCTATGACTGATTCAATCAAGTATATTTTTAGATTCCTAAATATTCATACTTACTTAAAAGTACATAAGTACTTAGATGTTCTTATACACCACATATTTCCAAGATTATTTTTGAAAAAATTAAAAATAGAGAAAAGTACACAGAAATATCATAGACAATTACATATAGAAATTAATAAATACTAGCATTTTGTGTTATTTGCTTCATAAATTTTAATAAAAGAAAAATTATAAGTACAGTTAAAATTTCCATTGTCAAAAAAATTTCCATTGTCCACCATTCCCATTCCCTCCACTCTTCACTATTATAAATTTGATATATGTTCTATCAGTTCTTATTTTATATTTCAACATATATAAGTGCATCAATGAATAAAATACAATTTGTAGCTGTTTCAAAAATTTTATATAAATGGCTATTATTTAATCGCCAAAGTATAGACTTGTTTTATTTAATTTACTACTGTACACTATTCCATTCTGCTAATCTTCTACATTTTTAAACCCATTTCTGTACTGACAGCCATTTTTTTTTGCTGTTATAGACAATTTTTCAGTGAACAACTTTGTATACGTCTCTTTATGACCCTGTTGGATGTATTTTTCTATTAGGATAGACATCATGACACTTGTTGTGTTGTAGGGTATGGATATTTCCAACGTGACTAGATTCCCTTAAAGTGTTGAACACCGTGGTTATACCAATGCACACTTCTACAAGCTCTGAATGAAGTTTCAGTATCCTTATTTATTAGTCAATATATAATGATGGTAGACATATAACATTTATCAGCATAATGAGTGAGAGATTTTCTTATGGTATTAGTTGCACTGTTTCTGATACTCAGACTTTCTCTTTTGTGACTTCCCTATTCATATCTTGTTTATGTTTTATTGCATCTTTTGTCTTTTTCTTGTTTATCTGCATGAGTTCTTTAAGTATTATAGATTTAAATAGTATCTTTACTTAATATGTTGCAAATATCTTTTAGTATGTTGCTTATCTTTTAACTTTGATTATATATATAAAACTTGTTAATTATTAAAAATGTTAATTATAATGTCTCTTCTGATTGACTAAGAAGTATAATATCAATAATTTGTGTTCCAATTCTCCTTGACTTATAACTCTAATATTCAAGTTGAGAAGTAATATTTAACTTTTAGGAAAAATATATTTGGAAAACTGACCTCATTGGGAATAATTGTAATTACTATGCTTCTTCGATCAATGACATCAATGAGCTTTGAATTCTTAAAAGATATGGAACTATATAGGGTACTGATTAAGGACTAGTTTCCCAAAGTTTCTATGTTTTGGCACTGAAAGGACCCTTAGAGATCATCTTTTTCTTGCTTTACACAGTCTGGAACTAAAATCCAGAGAATGTAGTGAACAAAAACCCAGTATCCATGGGGACATGCAGCCAGAATCAATGCCTATTTATTACTAGTTTGGGGTAGTTTCCACTGAACCACAGTCAAAGCAGCTCCAAGAGCAAATAGATGAATTTCACTTTTCAGAGTTAGAGTTAATGGTATTCCTAACTAGCATATTTCCTTTCCTTCCAGAAATGAGTAACATTGGACAGTCAGTTCTCAGATTTTCAATAATACCAACTTTCTTTGTAATGGGGGAAGGTAAGAAGGCGATTCAATTAAGCTCTTTAAACAAGTGAGAAGGGCACACACACCACATCATTGCTCTTCCTGGCAACTCCACTCAGCAGGTAGCAGGGACTGGAAATAAATCTAACTTGTAGAAGTGTTACCAATTTCAGCGCCTAGAAAATTGTTCTCTCATTTAGAGAAATTCTCTAATAAGGCTGAACTAATCCCAGGTTCCCACGTGCAAAAGTTAAGTTTTAAATATTGTTCATAATATGGAGAATGTTGACCACAGAATAATTACAGTGTAATTATGTTTGTTGTATGTTTACAACAAATTCCTATAACAGGAAGAGCAGTAAACATTGCATATGCTTAACTACTTACATTTACCTTCAGTGCATCTACACCGTACATACACATCCATTTGCTACAGGAATCAATTTATCCATTCAGTTTTGTTGTTGCTTTTCTAGCTGAAATAACCTGTGGTTGGTACAGGGATTAAACAAATACAACTAAGAATACAGCTTTGGATCGGTGTGTACCTATTTTAAAGGGGAGCTGAAATGCTCTCAAGCATAACCTGAGCTTTTTATTCCCTGAGTTCTTTGTAAGTAGGCATCCTTTCATCTTTTTATGGTAGTTCACCATTTATTTACATCTTTTAATAGTATATTTTGTAGTTCTGACATCAAGGACTACATGTTCTTTCCAGTGTTCTTTTCAGGTTCAGATCAAAATAAAACCAGAGGGTATTAGAGGCAGGAAAAAATTAGTATTTTAACGCTGTAGTACTCTCACGTAGGAAGGAAATCTACATCACAAACAAGTATACATATGCAATTCTTATAGCATAAAGCACGCTGAGTCTTAGAGGTCAGTTTGTGTACCCCATGATATCCTCCAGTTGCCATGGCAATTACTTGTTTTCACTGGGTAACTGAGCGAATGGCCACATCTGTTCTTGCTGAGCTCTCTTCCCCACCCCCCCAACACAGAGCATAGGGAATAGATTCATTTCTTAGTGCTCAAAGATTTACGTGCATGACTGTCTCCACATCAAGGAGAGACTGTAAATCTTAAGTCAGAAAGTCACACTTGTCCTTGAGTCCTTCCTTTTTTTCTGCCCCAAAGTTCTTCTGTTCTTATATAAACACAACTAAATATGCATTTATTCAATGGAAAAGGAGACATAACATTCCCCTTAGGCAATAAAGAAATATATATATATATATATATATATATATATATATATATATATATATATATGGATATATATTGAAGAAATGGTAACTTGTCCACTGGCATGATGATATTCTGGAATTCAAAATAAAAGATTCTTTTGGATAAATTTGCATTTATTTCTTTTTCTTTTTTAAGCAAATATGTCTTAATTAATAAAGTCCTTCAGGTAAGTATTTAGACATCTTAATTCTGATGTCAGTTAGGACAAGAAGACATTTTTGCACCTTGATAAATTTGTACCAGCCTCACTGAAATAAGTAACCGCTGCACTGAGTCAATTCTTTTCCATTTCCTGCATCCCCAGAGAGAGAGAAGTGACAACAATGATGTTAGAGGCATTCAGGCCAACATTCAACTCACTAACACTGAAAGTCATGAAAGAGATAATTTCTGGTATTTCTCTTATATCTTTTTTTAATCTGAGGATCACAAGATACCATCTGAGAGAAGAGACAGCACAGGGCTTCTCTTTCTTCCTCTAGTTATAAAGCACTTTTCTCAGGCTAAAGCCTCATGTTCATATTCTTCTAAAATGGTAGAAACTACTCTGTATATTTTGCTAAAGTTTTCCTGGGAGGATTAGGCTGAATCCTCAAGATCTAAGAGATTTCCTAAAGATGCTGCTTTGGTTGATTTGAAGTTTTCTTAAATACTTCTGGATAGATGAGGGAAGTCTGAAATTCTTAGGTACAAGAAATCCTATTGGCCAACTCTACTCAACTTGACAGTCAATTGGTTTTCCAGATATTTTCATAAGGTGTGAAGGCAGAAAGTTTAAGAAGCAGAGGGACTCCATGGTGGCGAAAAATTCTGACAGAAAAGCCAGACACCTGTTCTCAAGCTGACCTAACAGTTAAGCCAAACCTGAGGAGATCAAGGGAGCAAGATGAAAAAGTGAGTATTTGAGCACAAAGGCAGGGATGAGCTTAATACATGGTGAGAGAATCCAACAGTAGAATCCAAACGAAATTCAAGATTCAAGCTATTCATCCACATAGGCAGGAAATTCAGAGGCCCAGTCACGTGAGAGTTTAATTCCTCTTCCTGAGGAGTTAGAGTAGGTCTGAGCAGGATATCAGGTCACCATGGCTGAAATGCAGTTCCAGGAATAGGCCCTGGGTTATACATTATTGGATTATCCAGAGCAACCAAGAGCAGGAAGAACGGAAGGGCAAGTTCAGGAGAGTACTACGGTCCAAGCATGAGAGTTGAATTATGTGCTGTGCAATGCTTGAGCATGGGGCTTGAGACAAGAGGCCAAGTAAAAAGGTCAGAACTCAGGGGTGTACTGGATTGGCACAGGGAAGTAGAGGTTGTTGGAAAGGGGAGAGTACCAAAGGGATTACTTCCAGCAAGGCTAGTGTGCCTTTGAGTGGGTCAGCCTGATTTAAATGTACCGTATCCAGCTGGGCATATGAAAGTTCTGAGAAATCAGTGTAGAGAGTCAAGAGGTACCTGTGTCAGACATGGGCTTTATGAAATTTCCATACGATAGACATTCATGTTCCTCTGCTGAGTCCATGGCTAAAAAATCTTAGCACTGGCTAATTCAGGGACTTTGTCATTATCACAGAAAATAGGCCAAAGAGCTGAAAACCACAAGCAGATCCCTCATGTCACTGCTGCTGCGGCACGGTCAGAAGGCATGGAGCTATATGCACTTAACAACTTGCCTATCGGTTATCACCATGTAGTATTTAAAATTAATAAGTCAGATTAGGCCAACATGTTGGATTTCTCCCTTCCTTTCTTCCTTCATTTCAGCAAATATTATGGAATGCAGACTGTGTGCAAGACAGAATGCTACGTGACATGGCGATGATGCACATGGAAATGGTAAAAAGGCCCAGTTCCTCCCTCAAGGGGCTTAGAGTCTTGCAGAGAGACAGATGTTACATAGCTCACTTTGCCAATCAGGACTCTTCCTTAATTCACTTCTCTAGGTGATCTCTATTTCTGCCTTTTTCTTTCATCCCTGACCAATTATGCATGCATTTTCTATCACTTTTTGCTCTTTTGATTAGTACTGCCTTTCCTGCCCTACTCTAGAGGCTCTTCCTCATCTGCGCTTCTCCTTCCCCTACTCCCTACCCCTCCCCTTACCCTTGGCACTTTCAAGTGGTATCTAGACTCTTATGAAAATGTGGTTGGATAAAATTTAGAGATTTACATCTGACTTGAGTCTTCAGATTGTTTCCTGAGAGATGACACCGACTGGGTTGATGATGGACATGGGGAGAATGGGGTGATTGTAATTTAAATATTTATTATTTGTGTAATTAGAGTATCTCCATAAAGTTGTTCTCAGATCCTATTAGGAGGTAATTCCATGAAGGCAAGGATGGGGTTCTTTTAGTTCACATTTGTAGCCTCAGTGCCAAATCAGTCCTTAGGACATCGTAAACACTCAATATTTGGTGAATGAATGCACACATAAATGAAGGAACAATTAGATGAATGAATAGTGGAGGACAGGGCAGGAAGAAATAGGAAGGACTGGGAAGGCATTTCTGCTGGCTCTTGGAGTGAATGTCAGAACGGATATGTTTACATGTGGGGCATGGTACAGGAAATATACACTACCAAACGTAAGGTAGATAGCCAGTGGGAAGCAGCCACATAGCACAGGGAGATCAGCTCGGTGCTTTGTGACCACCTAGAGGGGTGGGATAGGGAGGGTGGGAGGGAGGGAGACGCAAGAGGGAAGAGGTATGGGAATATATGTATAACTGATTCACTTTGTTATAAAGCAGAAGCTTACACACCATTGTAAAGCAATTATACTCCAATAAAGATGTAAAAAAAAAAAAGCCTTGAGATACTGAATCAAAATTCTGTCCACTTCACATATTTTATTGGAGATGGTCCTTGCTCATCTCTGCAGGACTCTGCAGAAAAGTCAAAATCTTGTGTTTCCTCATCTCATAGCCCTTGGAGTCAACTGCACCTGGCTTTACATGTCATAGCTCTGGGGCAAGTTACCTAATCTTCATCCCCAGCCCCATTATTTTTGAAACTGGAAACTGATGATTATCTGACAACATGTCTGTGAGGGTTAAAAATGAAGTGGCCAGAATCATTTCATATAGATGCTCAATGAAGCCTTTCTCTTTCTTTACAGCACTCGCTGTTCTTCCTGCCCTTCCTCACTGGCTGCTCACTCATCATCAGCCAATTTTAGTTCCAATTCAGTCCATATCTTCTTTGTTAATGGGAAAAGTAAACTATTTAAATAAATGATGACAATTATAGCACATTTGCATGTTAAAGAGAATCCTGGCAAATAAATTCTGGATAAAATGGATAATTTCAAAGACTAAAGCCAGTCAGAACAAATAACACAAGACAAATAATATGAGCAATTATTTGCAATAAGGAACTGAAAGTCTCAAGTTGTTCTTTCAGAGTACACTTGAGTTCTTATTAGTCATAACTTTATATTTATACAATCAACATAAATGAGAGTCTGAAAAGATCTTATTAGCATTAATCCATCTTCACAAGTGGTGCTATTTTATCCCATTTTCAGACATAGAAGGTATTTAAAGTTACAAAAGAAATAAAGCATTCTTTTGGCTTCCAAGTTTGATAGATTTTTTTTTTTTCAGGGAAATCTCTGGGGTTTATTTAAAACAATTCTTTGAGTGAAATTAAATGTTAACTACCAAATTATTATTTCATGTTTTAGCCACATAGATGAATGCACTTTTGCACAAAGATTTATAGACTTTTTAAAAAGCAATAGCTCGACTGTTATACAGCACAGTGGTTGTCTTTCATAACTATGAACCAATATAAAATGAACGAGCTTTATTCATCGGTACATTCTTACATTTATCTTAATTGACTAAAAGTATCCCTTGATTCTTCTGCATATTGATCAAAATATTGTGACAATGACATAGGGAAGGAAATTATCCTATTTAAAATACTGGTAAAAACAAAGTTATTCTGAACCAGGCTTTTATTAGATATGTCAAATAATCATCCATTTTTTAAAAACTATATTTTCCTTTAAAATGCCAAGAAGATATAATTAATTCACTACAGGTTCTGCTTAAACTAGTAATAACTATAATAAATATTTGAAGGTAAAATTGTAATCTAGATCTCTTTATAAAATTACCTCTGTGTTTATTACATTTGTGAGTAAGAACAATCTAGTTTAAGTGAAAGGTAAATAAAACGCAAGTTATAAAATAAGTAAAGGGCAATGCTTCACTTGAGATTTTCGATTTCTTTTTCTGTCAGGACTCAGACCTGAGACTGAAATACCTTTATACTCAGGGAGAAGTAGGAGTCATAAAGTGCTTTTGTCTAAGCACTGGTATATCAGGGCTTTTCTGCAGGATTGGAGGGGCAGTGTCCCCCAGAGACAGCCTGTCCGGTGGCTATCACCACAGTTCACTGTGTGCTTCCTGAGAGTACCTGGGATGTAAAGTGTTTAGTCATTATGCCTACTCTATTCTTTTTCTCTTCAAATAAAGTCAGTTGTGAGTGAAAAGCTATTTCTTGGCCTTTCTTAAATTTAACTCATTGTGTGCCTTCGAAAATGACAAAGCCTATTCTTCGTATAGGTAAAACTTCTCTAAGAAAGTATTTTCTCTCCAGCTGTGAAACTGATTGATGTTTTTAAAACCCCTGAGGAACTTCTGCTGGCAGCTAAGGGTGCATTTTCAAAGAAGAAATAGATGTGGCATGTGTTCTTATGTAAAGAAATATTCTTGATTTCTACTTGAAGGAGCAGTATCACTGCACATGAGGTACTGAAAAATCAGTGCAATTAATCAACATTTAAAAACTGATTTTTACTAATGCTTAAATATTTTAAAAATTAAATTAAATTAATAAAAATAGTGGTATATTTTTAGACTACTATAACACTGCAGAGATGGCCCAGCTATGAATGACCAAAATCCTGTATTTTTTAGGAGGTTGTTCAGAGCCAGAAAAGTCATTAAGAAGCTATTTAGTAGGGATTAAATACATGGGAATATCTCTATGCATACTTTGAAATATCTATCTTATTGGAAGAAAGGAGAAGGAATACAAAGAAGAAGAAAGAAAGGAGTAAAAAAAATAATCAGATTTCTTACTTCTGATTTTAAGGAGGTATTGCTATCACCTGAGCTATCCGTCTATAATTGTGGCATTCTTCAATAATCTGAGGTAGGTGAGAGCTTTAGGGACTTCTCACACAAATTTTAAACTAGGTTGTATATTATAATAAAAGCAATTTTCAGACAAATTTTGCCATAATTAAATACTTAATAGCAGGCAAGCATAAAAATACTAAACCTATTCTTTCAGACTTGCTTAAGTTCCACTTTATCCTTAAGGAACTGTGATAAGTACTCAGCACGGAACTTTTATTGGAGGCAGATGCTCCAATGTTCTAACAAGAAGATCAGATAATCATTTAATCAGATGGGGAACAGAATTCTCATGCCTAAATGAACTAACAATAACAACTATAATAAATATTTCAAGATAAAATTATAATGGAGATTTTTTAAATGAACTGATCCCTATGCTTATTAAGTTGGTGAATAAAAACAAACTAGTTGAAATGAAAGGTAAATAAAACACAATTGTAAGCTAAGTAAAAGGCAGAGCAGAAGAGAGTCCTTGGAGACGAGATCTCCTTTCTAAAGAATCTTTGAACGCTGTTCAGGCAACAGGGCAGATACTTGTACATTACTTAGCAATCTAATTTAGGATTACAAGATTAGGACATCAGAGGTAACAAGAATTTTAAAGATATCAATTTCGTGGCCACAAACTTCCATATATACCATTTCCTAAAATCACTGATTCTTCTTTTCTCACCTGCCCTTCACTCAACCATAATTTTGCATGTTGCATTGCCCTGATGACACCAAAGATGGATATTTAACGAAGAGACAATTATAAAATAGCGTTTCAGGGAAGTGTCCTTTAAATATAAATGAATGCAACTGGCTTGTAACTTTTTTTATTTTTAAAAAAAATTTATTGAAGTAGAGTTGAAAAAATATGGACCGCTTCACGAATTTGTGTGTCATCCTCGGGCAGAGTCTATGCTAATCTTCTCTGTATCTTTCCAATTTTAGCATATGTGTTATCGAAGTGGGCACTATAACTTTCTCCCTTAAAAATTTTTTTTGTAATATAGCTTTCTGGTTTTGGTATCAGTGTAATGCTTTCTCATTAGGTGAGTTGGCACGTGTCCCCCTTTCCTCTACTTTCTGAAAGATTTTGTATTAGAATGGTATTATTCCTTATGAAACATTTCATAGAATTTACTATTGAAGCCACCTGGGATGGAATCTCCTTGTGAAAGTCTTTTTACTTATAAATTCCACTTTTGTAAGGAGACATTGGGCTATTCAGATTTTCCATTTTTTCATTGAAAGCTTGTTTTTCAGACTTATGGTGCATTTATAGTGCTTTTCTCTGGATTTCAGCCGTTTACTAATACATGCCCCTTCAAGGGTCTCTTTTGAATTCCTAGGGTGTTCTCCAAGGAGTCTCTATTTTGACTGATTGGAATGCACGCGTGTCCAGCTCTGTGTGAGATCTGTGAAATATGCAGTTTACACCGTCTTGGTTATTCTTTGAACAGACTTGAAGATTTCTGGAGCCATTTTTCTGCATGGATCTCTCTTCTTCATTACATTGCCTTGCAGATTTCCAGCTACTTCTGCCTCCCAGAACTCTGAGTTCTCTCTCCTCCTCTCAGTAAGACTGCTCGCCGCTGTTTTGGTTGCACTTCCCTGTGTCACAGGTCAAAAATGTTTCCAGGCAAAAAGCTGGAAGATAGTAGCACATACCAAGACAGATTATACCTTGTTTGTATGCAGTAGTAGATTTTAAGTACACTTTTCTAATAGTTATTTACCTAAACCAGTTTTGGTTACTATTTGTCTGATAGAATGTTTTCACTTACTAAAAAGTTTCAGGTGTTCATATGTCTTTATGCTTTAGATCTTTTTCTTGTAAACAACATATATCTTGATTTTGTTCGTTTTTTAAATCCAATCTGAAAATGTGTCTTGAATAGTGAGTTTAGAAAATTTACATTCAGATTAATTCTTCGTATATTTGTATGTAATTCTAATATTTTGGTTTATTCTCTTTCCATGCTTTCTGTGTCTAATTAAAAACTTATTTTTACTTATTGTCTTTAACTCTTATCTCTCACTTCAAACAGGATGGTATACTTACTAACTTTCTCATCCCTTTGCCACACGCTCCTTCTTTCCTTTTTAGTTTGATGTGATCTAGATTTTAATTCTGGGGTAATATGTATATATTTTCTTTCTATTATGCTCACTGTGATTTTAAAGAAAATAAACTTTACTGACATATTTAATTTCTTCTTCATATTTCTTGTAGCATCTCATAGATTTATTGAAAAATAAAAATGTTATTATTTAAAATGCTATTTAGGGACTTCCCTGGCCGTCCAGTGATTAAGACTTTGCCTTCCAAGGCAGGGGGTGTGGGTTCGATCCCTGGTCGGGGAGCTAAGATCCCACATGCCTCTTGGCCAAAAAACTAAACCATAAAACAGAAGCAATAGTGTAACAAATTCAATAAAGACTTTAAAAATGGTTCACATAAAAAAATATTAAAAAAAATATATAAAATGCTATTTAAAAATATTATCCAAAACAATTTTCAGTGCAAGTCTTTTTTGGAAAAAGCTACGGTTTTGAATTCATGTGAATATTTTTTATCATGCTGTAACACGTGAATTAGTTTGGTTGGGTCTAAGCATCTACGTCCAAAATTTTTTCCTTCAATATCTTCAAAATATTGTTCCATCTTCATACTGCTTCCAGGGATGTTGTTGAAAAATGTGTTGCTGATCTGATGATTTCCTTGATCTGCTCCTTCTTTCTGAAGCTTTTAGAAGTTTCTTGTTGTCTTTGATACATTCTTTAATTCCCAGGTGTTTTTCCCCACTAATTTGTCACTTTTAACAATCTAGGAATGCTTGCAATATGACTTTTTTCATTTATTTTTTAATTCCAGGGAATACTTCTCTATTATTTAAAAACAAAATTTCCTTCTTTCAATTTCTATTATGATCTCCTTGAGGTTCTATTATCTGTATTTTTTTATTCTACTTTAATTCTACTTTCCAGATAGCTTAACATTTAATGTTTTCTTATTCTTTATCTTTTAATTCTTCCTTCTGGATAGTTACTCAAGTGGGTCTTCCAATTACTAATTTTTTCCCTTAGTTGTATCAATTCAAATCTGTATAACCATTGTGCTCTTTATGTTGACTATCTTATTTTTCAAATCATTTTTTTGTTCTTTTAATGTTGTCTTACTCTACTTCACATTAAAAATATCTTGTTTATATTTTAATATACTTTATTAGATTAATTTAAAATTTTTGATTTTTTTTGTTCTGATGCTTCTATTTCTGAAGGACTTTTATGCAGTGTGTTCTTTTTCTTTGTAAATAATTCTCTTCAAATAGATTGTTATTTTATTCTTTGAGGACATTTCCTCTGGGGCTATCAGATATCCTGTCAGATAATGAGTATGGGAGGTCAGATCTCAGGTTATAAAGCCCTGTATGTTCCAAGGGAGGAGAATGGATACAGTCTTTGATTACAGAGGTCTAGAGACCAGAAAAACCACAAATAATCACTCTTCATTTGGGAAAACTTTTCTCACTAGTTTCAAGTTTTGTCTTTTGGGTATAAGTTGAATTGAGAGGGATGACTCCTTATGTTGTCCTATTAGCTATTAAAAGAGATGCAATAAAATCTCCCAATATGATTGTAGATTTGTTTAGGTCACTATTTACTTTTGCCAGGTTTTGTTTGATACATTTTCAAATATGTAATTGTGCACACATAGACTTAGGGTTTTTATTTCTAACCAATGGATTAGATAACATTACCAAACATCTCCAAGTAATTCTGATAATGCTTCTCATTCCTTTAGGTTCAAACGTTCTGTGTCATAGAATTTACTTCTAATTACCATACTATTTCTTAATATTGAGTCTGATAATTTTACTCTTTTATTGAAATATTTGTTCCATTTAAATTTAATTATTGGTATACTTGGGTCAATATCTACCATCTTGCAATTTGCTTTATATGTGACTGATCTCCTTATGTTCACTTTTCTATCCCTTCTTGTCTTTCTTTGAATTAATAAAATATGTTAAATTATTTTATTTTTCCATCTTTAATTGGCTATACATTCTTTCATTATTTTTAATGGTCATTTTAAAGATCTCTACTTTAGAGAACAGATATGTGGCTTAATGCATCTAATAAAATTATTAATTTTATCATTTCCTTGATAATGCTTAGATCCTAGAATGGTTGAATCCTATTTACCTACCTTTCCTCTTTTGCCCTACTATTGTCATGCATGTCAATTCTGCATGTATTTTGAATTCTACAACACATTATTATCATCTTTTGCAGTTAATATACTTTCATAAGGACCCACCTATTTACCATTCATTGCTTTTCACTGTTTCCTCTGTTTCCATGTAGCTGTTTGGAATCTTTTCCTTCTGCTGAAGAATTCTTTCTTGGTTAGTCTGGCTAGAGGTTAATACATTTTATTGATATTTTCAAAGAACCAGCTTTTGGTTTCATTGATTCTATTGATTTCCTGTTTGCAATTTCATTGACTTCTTGCCTAATTTTTCTTTTCTTCTGCTGTCTTTTGGCTTAACTTGTTTTCCTTTCTCTAATTTCCTAAGATAGAAGCTTAGATTTTTAAATTTTAGATACTTTTCTTCTCTAATGTATACATTCAATGCTATAAGCTTCCCTATAAGCTTTGCTTTTGCTGCATGCCACATATTCTGATAAGGTGTATTTTCACTTTCATTTAGTTAAAAATATTTTAAAATTTCGCTTGAGACTTCTTTGACCCCCACATTATTTAGAAGAGTATTATTTACTCTCCATTATTTTTCTGTTTGTTTTTCAGCTATTTTTCTGTTCTTGATCTCCAGTTTAATTCCATTGTTGTCTATGAACATTCTTTGAGTGATTACTATTGTATTAAATTTGTCAAGCTGTGTTTTGTAACCCAGAAATGTGGTCTATTCCATTTGAGATTGAGGAGAATGTGTACTCTGCTGTTGTCAGATGGAGTATTCTATAAACGTCAATTAGAACAAAGTGATTGATGGTGCTGTTCAATTCAACTACATCCTTACTGATTTTTTCACTGTTGGAAGTACTGATAAAGAGGTGTTGAAGTCTCCAACTGTAATAGTGGATTTTTCTATTTCTCCTGGCAGTTCCAGCAGTTTTTTAATTATGTATTTTGACATTCTGTTGTTAGGTGCATACACTTTAAAGATTTTTACGTGTTCTTGGAGAATTGACCCCTTTATCATTGTGTAATACCTCTCATTACCCTTAATAATTTTTCCTTGTTCTGGAAGTCTGCATTGTGTAATTAACATAGCTACTTCAACTTTCTTTTGATTGTGTTAGCATGTAATATCTTTCTCCATTCCTTTACTTTTAACCCGTGTCTTTATATTAAAGCAGGTTTTTCTTTTTGGCTTGTAGACAACATAGTTGGGTCTTGTTTCCTTTTCCACGCCCCATTCTGACAGTCTCTGTTTTTAAATGGCAAATTTAGGCCACTCACATTTAAAGTTATCATTGATATAGTTGGATTGATAAGTAGCATGTTTTTAAGCATTTCCTATTCATTATAACTGTTCTTTTTAAAATCTTTCTGTCATTTTCTTCCTTCTCTGGTTTTAACTGAGTATTTTACATGTTTCCATTTTCTATCCTCTCTTAGTACATCAACTATACTCCAAAAATTTTTTTAGATGATGCCCTAAGCTTTGCAATATACATTTTTAACTAATCTAATTCCACTTCCAAATAACACCATACTACTTCATGAGTAGTGCAGGTACTTTATAATAGATCCCAGAACATTTTAATACTATAATACTATACATATATACACTACTCTATTATAACAGAGTAGTCCCAATTCCTCCCTCCCATCCCTTGTAAGATTTCTGCCATTCATTTCACTTATCCAGAAACTATAATCACCTAGTATATTGTTACTATCAATATTATTACTTTGAACAGTTATTTAATAGATAATTCAAAAATAGGAAAAAATAAAAGGCTTTATTTTACTTTCACTTATTCTTTCTGTGACACATTTCCTCTCTTTATGCAGATCTGGGTTTTTGACCTACATAATTTCCCTTCTCTCAGAGAAACTTCTTTTTTTTTTTTTTTTCTTTTTTGTGGTACATGGGCCTCTCACTTGTTGTGGCCTCTCCTGTTGCGGAGCACAGGCTCCTGACGTGCAGGCTCAGTGGTCATGGCTCACGGGCCCAGCCGCTCCACGGCATGTGGGATCTTCCCAGACTGGGGCACAAACCCGTGTCCCCTGCATCGGCGGGCGGACTCTCAACCACTGCGCCACCAGGGAAGCCCCAGAGAAACTTCTTTTAACCTTTCTTGCAGGGAAGTTTTACTGCAATGAATTCACTTATTTTCATTTATCTGAGAAAGTCATTATTTCTCTTCATTGCTGAAGGATATAGAATTTTAGTTTGGTATTTCTCTTTTTCTTCCAATCATTTTAAATATATCACTCCATTCTCTTCCTCCTTTCATTGTTTCTGATGAGAAAATCTGATGTAATTCTTATCCTTTTTCCTCAGTAGGTAAGGTGTACCCCCACCTCCTCCCAGTTTCTTTCAAGATTTTCTTTGTCTTTGGTTTTCTGAAGTTTGAATATGATATGCCTAAGTTTTATATTTTTTGGTAGTCATCCTGCTTGGTATTCTCTGAGATTCCTGGATCTGTAGTTTGGTGTCTGTCATTAATTTTGAAAAATTCACAGCCATTATAACTTCAAATATTTCTTCTGTCTCTTTTCTTCTTCTGGTATTCCACTTACACGTATGTTACACCTTTTGTAAACACCCCACAATCTCATAATTCTTGGATATTCTTTTTTAAATCATCTCTTCTCTATGCATTTAACTTTGGGAAGTTTCTAGTGATGTATCTTCGAAGTCACTGCTGGTTTCCTCCTTATTCAGTCTACTGATGAGCCTGTGAAAGGCATTCTTCATTCTTTCCAGCATTTTTAATTTCTAGCATATCCTTTTGACTCAGTGTTTCCATATTTCTGCATAAATTACCCATCTATTCTTGCATGTTGTCTACTTTTTCCATAAAGCCCTTAACATATTAATCATAGATATTTTAAATTCCATGTCTAATATTTCCAAAATCTGTGTCACATTTGGGTATGGTTTGTATGATTGCTTTACATCTTCAGACTATTTTCTCTTCTCTTTGGCATACCTGTAACTTTTTGTTAAAAACTGGATGTGGTATATTGGATAATAGGATCTGAGATAAATAGGCCGTAAGGGTGAGGATTTATGTTAATTTGGCTCAAAATTGGGCTGTTTTTAATGTTTGCTGTACAGGTAGGTGAAGAGGCTTCAGTTTTCTCTAGTGTCCTTTTCTTCTTCCCTTTTGTCTTTGTATTTCTCTAAGAACTCTTTCTTGATCAGATTTGAGTCTTGCAGTTCTTTCAGCTGCAATTCGTTGTTCTTATACTGTAGGCTTGTTGATGTAGTGGTAAAGTGAGGAGAGGAAGCCTGTTATAATCTTTTTATTAAAATTGGTTTTTTAATGGGACTGAGTTTTGGGGCTATGATGTTCAAAATGTTTCTCAGTCCCTCTCCACTACCCCTAACATGAGACAGGACAACCAGAGGGGGTTGGAATTGGCTAATTTCTGTTTCCTAAGGTGAGGTAAAGCTCTGGTAAAGTATTTTCTCTTAGAGAGTAGTTCTTTTTTAAGGAGAATGCTCTGGATATATTTTAAAATGGATACTTTCCTTCATCTCCTGCCAGAAACAGGTGGGAATTTTTCTGCTTTACCATTAGAACTTGGCAGGGTTCCTAGAGGGAAAACCCAGGTTCCTAGAGGGAAAACCCAAAGTGTTTCTCACTCTGAAGCTAGTGCACTCTCAGCCTCCAACAATTCATCAAAATTGTCATTTAAGTGTTCCCATTAGATTGTGGCTGTAGCAGCTTCTGCTCCAGATAAACCAATCTCAGCTGTGACTCTCTCCAGATTTCAGGGTGGCAGTTTACTCTGTGACCCCATTTCTCTGATGAGTCTAAGAAAAATTCTTGGTTTTCAGTATGTTTAGCTTTTGTCTTATTGTAAGGACAGGACTGATGACTTACAAGCTTTTTACATAGCAGAGCTCTAAAATTTTAATTGCTTTATATGTTTAGTGCAGGTTTGCAGGCAACATATTCTTGCAGTTTCTGCTTGTCCAAAAACCTCTTTATTTTACCTTCATGGAGGTAAGGAATATTTTTACTGGGTAAAGAATTCTAGGTTGGCAGTTTTTCTTTTCAGTTCCTTAACTGTGCATCATTGCACTGCGTTCCAGCTTCCATCATTAGTCTTATCATCCCTCCTTAGAAGGTAATGTGTCTTTTCTCACCTCTTACTGCTTTTAGGACTTTCTCTTTGTCATTGCTGTCCAGCAGTTTTACTGTGACATGCCTGGGATAGGTTATCTTTTCATAGATCCTTCCAGGGATTCCTAAAGATTTTTGAAGATACTCAGCTATGACTTTTTCAAGTGTTTCTTCTGGTCCATTCTTTTTTTTTTTTTTTCTTCTGGGATTCTTATTACACATTTGATAGGCTTTCTTTGTGCTTTAGGTTTGGGTTTCCATTGTCCTTCAGTTTACTAATCCTGTCATCTGCTACTTCTGATTTGCTGTTAAACCTATTAGATAAATTTCTAGTTTCAGATATTATATTTTAAATTTTAGAATCTCCATTATATATGTTTTCCTTGTGTAGTCCAAGTATCTGGTGAAACTCAATATTTTCATGTGTTTTCTACAACTTTTTCTCTATTCTCCTGAATGGATTAATTATAATTGTTTTAAAGTTTTTGATAACCTCAATATCTGGACTGCATTTTATTCTTTTATTATTGTCTATTTATTCCTCCTTAGCCTGGTCATATTCTCTTATTTCTTGGCATAGCTATTACTATTTTATTGAATCTTTCTGATAATGTTATCACATCCTGAGAATATTTTCCCTTTTTTTATGCTAGGCAGATGGAGTTGGGTGCTTGGTTGACATTTTAATAAGGCTTAGTCTACCGCTGGTTTGTTCTGTCATTAGGGCTTAGCCTTCTGAAGCTTTTCAATGAGAGTATGCTTATGTTCATTGGGGCCCTTCCTGTAGTTAGTCTTTGCCCTCTCAGCAGAATGACACGAGTACTGTGATCCTTTGAGAGATTTTTGGCTTAACTTTTTAGTTTTCTGCACTGAAGTGTTTTAGAATTATGTAAATGTTTTTTTAAAAAATGTCTTCATTTGTGACTTCACAGTTTTCTACTTTTCTCTCTATCCCGTGTGCTGGCTGAAAACTCAGCTTCCTCTGCAGAGGCCCTCTGTCCTGCTAAGCCAGAAGTCTTAGTCTATAGCACCAATTCCCCCAAATCAGTAAAATACCATCATGGTAAAATTGGCTTCAGATCATCAGTTTACTGTGGTTCTGGTATATTCGCTGGAGTCACTTCCCGTGAAAGGTCTTTGTTTCCTGAGATCGTGTACAATTCATCTCTGGTTTCCATTCCAGCTCGTTTGCTTCCCACCCCACATAGCTTCAAAATTCAGCAAATGTGCCATGTATTGAGGCTTCTGTAGTCTCCACTTTTGGCACTCCAGCTAATCTGATGACCCAAAGTCCTACTATTTCCCTAACGGGAACTGCCTCCTGCAGACGCCTGCACCAGAATTCTGTATCAGCCCTGTTGTGGACAGGCATTCTTTTTACCACGGCAATGGTGGGGAGGAAACAATAGCAGAACTCTAGCTCCACCACTGCTACTTTCCCTCTCACAATAACCCCAGGCTGTCAACCCTGTCCTGTTTAAAGTCTAGAACTGATCCCCCCAAACCCACCATTTCACAACAATCTCCCTATTACCCTAGACGAATTTTATACTTTTCTTCTTTTCTTGGTATTTTCCCTGTCTAGTTTCTCTGTGGTTACTTTGGGAGAGGGGAATCAACTATCATGCCATTTTAGTGTCTTACTAGAAAACAGATCTAGAACTCTTTTTAACTTAATTATATTAGTTTATTTTTTGTAATAATGTTGTTTATTGATTTACTCATACTACCATCTATAGATAAAGTTCATTATCTAACACTGAAATAACCATTTTAAAATAAAATATATATAAAGTAAATATTCAAACAAATGCTAACTCACAATAGATAATATAACAATTCTTGTTTTTATCAATGTTTTACTTCTTGAGCAATGTTTTCCAAGTGTCATCTACCCAGCAAATTGCATCAGAATGATTATTTGTGTGTGTGAGTGTCTGTGTGTGTGTGTGTGTACAGGGAGGGGAGAGGTTGTTAAATCCATGTTCATTGGCCTTTTTCACAACTAATGAATTCAAATTTCTGGAGGTGGGACCCAATAATTTACATTTTAACAAGTCTCCTCTCCCAAGGAGATTATGATCCATATTACATCTTGTGAGCCACCACTTCTAAGTCTCTGATACACACATATTTCTTTTCTAAAATGTTCATACAAACGCAAATGACAAATTGTTATTAACATCATTGTCATAATTAATTTTAAATGATTAATGAAATTGGCTTTAGTTTTCCTGGTTTAATTATTTGCTAACAACACTAGTTTAATTAATTGTTCATGTCGACAAATACATGATTCCTGTTTTCACAATTTTCATAATCCCACCCAGAAAGCAAATCTTTTATCAATGCAAGGCATGGCCCACCTGTCACCATTTCATGTTGCACTGATTTGCTAATTTGATACTCTCTAAACAGTGCTATATTAATTTCTGTTCTCAGCCTTTTATTCAGTCTAAACATTTCCAAAGGACTAACATCTAGCAAGTTCTGCCTAGGTATGCACAGGCATCAATTCCACTATTGAAAAGAAGTACCTTCAGTAACTCAGATGAGCATGCATTTGCTATGGGAGGGGAGTGGAGAATGTGGAATTATATGTATTTTAACATTCTCCCTGGGGAATCCTCTCTTTAGAGGTAAGACAACTATTTTTTCTCAAGCTTTAGAACCAAAAGGTTAAATTACTTTAACTTTCCCCAGGAAACTGAATTGGATAGTTCATTGCTTACAAGGTCCCAAAACTTATTCTTTAGGAAAAGAAAATGCTTTCTTCCATGATTCTATTGTGGTTTTTGGCATCTCTCTTTACAGAAAAGAGTAGAAAACCCTAAACATTTCATGTATGCTGGGGCATCCTGTTACAAACGTATTTGTTTCTGTACTTATTGTTTAAAGTCTTTAGACCATGCCTGCTTTGTTTACTTCATACAACCAGCCATAGCACAGTCCTTGAACTATCAAAGGTCCTTGGTAAATGTATATTGAATCTCTGAGTTTTGGGTTACTTCCTAGAATTTTAGGGGTGTTTCGCTTTCATCCTTATATACAACCTGCAGGAAAGATATATTTCCCTTGAAACATCTTCCTGCTGAATTTTAAGTATTTAGCAAGCAATTATCTTAACCCAAAAACTTGTGTGTCAAACAACCTACTTACTCATTTTCTTTCCTTTTTATTAATTGCCACAATTTTGGCTCTGAGTACCTATGTCACTAGGTTGAGGAGAAATTTCCCTCTTATCTCACTGCCATTTTTACTAGGTCAGGAACCAAAGTACAAACTTAGCAAAGCACTGCGAACTGAAATGCAGATTTGAAGAAGAGGATTTTAAAGGCATAAATGATTGCTGACATATGAATAAAATGTATCTCCCCAAAAAGTTCAGTGAAGTGTATCATATCTGGGAAAGACATCTGGCTTCAAGATGGCAGGCTAAGTATAAGAGGAAGACTGAAAACAGATTAAATCTTGATGTATTAAAAATTCCAATCCTGTATGTGTATTAAAAATTTAAAGCAAACCACCATTCTAGAAATAGACTGTAAAACTTCTATACGTATAGAGAATTAAATGGAACAAAGAAAATGTAATCAGGCCAATAACAGACAGAAATGTTAAAAATGAGAAAGAAAAAGAGAGTATTGTAAATATGAAACATGAACTAAGATGGCAGAAATAAGTTCAAATAAATTAACAATAACTCGTTTGTTTAAAGAATATTAATTCTTTGTATTAAAAATAAAGCTATAATTTATTTTGTAGACACATGTCTAATACAAAGTGACACAGGATGATGGAAAATAAATAAGAAAAAAGATTCTAGCAAATACTAACAAAGAGAAAACGGTTTAACTCTATCAACAACATTCAGAATTCAAGGCACAAAGCATTAAAAGGATCAAAGAGAGGCATTTCTTTTCCATAAAAGGAAAAGAAAATAATATAATCATACATTATTATTATACTTATATAATATTTATAATATATAAATATATATTATTTATAATACATAAGTATGATATGTTTATATAAATAATATATAAAATTATATATATAAGTAATATTATATAATGTATAATATCTGTAGTAAAATAAAAATTTATGAGACAGGCACAGGTGTATATTTTCCTTTAATTCTTCAGGTATGGTTTCCTTTTGTTCTTTGAACATATTTAAAACAGCTCATTTAAAGTCTTTGTCTAGTAAATCCAATATCTGGGTATCCTCAGGGAAAATTTTTATCAATTGATTTTTTTCCTCCAAGTATGAGCCATACTTTATCATTTATCTACATTTTTTATAATTTATTTCTTTTGAAAACGGAACATTTAAACATTAAAAAGTTTGTCGTTGATGTTTGTTGTTATTGTCTTTTTTTTGTTGTTTTCTTGTTTAGCAGGTTTCCTGGATAAATTCTTTTACGGTCTGTATTCTTTTTAATGTGGCCACTGACGTCTGTGCTCAGTTAGCTTAATGATTAGCTAATGATTGGACAGAGATTTCTTTTAATGCATGAACAAGTCCTTCAGATTTTGAGCAAGGTTTTTGCGTGATTTGGGAGGCACTGATTTAGTGTTCAGACGTGAAGTTTACAAGTCTACATTAACTTTTATTTCCTACTCGTGCAGAACTTCAAGTTCATCCAGAGTTGAAGAGCTTAGGGCCCTCTCAGTTCTTTCATAGCTGTGTCCACAGCCTTGTGTATGCACATAGCCTTCCAGATTTCTAGGAATATTTCGGAGCTTTTCAAAGTCACCTACATATATCTCATTCAAAAGCTTTCTATTTTAAGAATTTCAATCTGTTTGATGTTTCTCTCAATTGTTATTGCTACCTCAAGAGGTTGGGATATTAAATGATTGTGGCTGATTGATTCTGAAAAACACCCCCAGAGAAAAGTCTGTCTGCATTGGACCAGCTTGGTGTCAGGCCAAAGAAAAGACAAGCCTTTCTGGTGGGATTGCCCAGGAAACTGCCAGACAGGTCAGATAATGACACCTATCTGGGAACTGGGCTTTAAAGGCAATCCCACCCTGTTATTTCACCTCTTAGGCTGTTAGGCTGCTGCTTTCAGCATGCTTGTGGAAGTATTGGTTTTCAAGGCTACTGTGGGGTTGATGAAGAGTCATAAGGCTAAAGTAGAAATAACACAAAGCTCACTTTCTTACCAAGATTCAGCCAATTTTCTTGAATAATCAGTCTCCAGGTTGCTGAATATCTTTGGCTAATTTCCACACTTCTGAAAATGTTAATTTTGACAATTTTGTGGTTATCACTGCTTTTATGGAGGAGAGGATTGTTGGAGGTCCTTATTGCACCATTCTTGCTGACATCCAGCAAAGAGTTCTTAGATTTGACACCAAAAAGCATGATCCATAAAATTTTAAAAATTGATAAATTGAACCTTGTAAAAATTAAATCTTTTTCTCTGTGGAAGACTCTGTTAAAAGGATAATAGGGACTTCCCTGGTGGCGCAGTGGTTAAGAATCTGCCTGCCAATGCAGGGGACGTGGGTTTGAGCCCTGGTCTGGGAAGATCTCACATGTTGCAGAGAAACTAAGCCCGTGTGCAACAACTACTGAGCCTGCGCTCTAGAGCTGGTGAGCCACAACTACTGACGCCTGTGCGCTAGAGCCCATGCTCCACAACAAGAGAAGCCACCGCAATGAGAAGCCCACGCACCCCAACAAAGAGTAGCCCCTGCTCGCTGCAACTAGAGAAAGCTCACACGCAACAATGAAGACCCCATGCAGCCAAAAATAAATAAATTTATTTTAAAAAAAGTATAATAAAACACATCACACAGTGAGAGAAATATTTGCAAAGCACATGTATGATAAAGGACTTGTATCTAGAATATATAAAGAACTCTCAAACTTCAATATTTAAAAACCATCAATCAGGGCTTCCCTGGTGGCTCAATGGTTGAGAGTCCACCTGCCGATGCAGGGGATACGGGTTCGTGCCCCGGTCCGGGAAGATCCCACATGCCGCGGAACGGCTGGGCCCGTGAGCCATGGCCGCTGAGCCTGCGCGTCTGGAGCCTGTGCTCCGCAATGGGAAAGGCCACAACAGTGAGAGACCCGCGTACCGCAAAAAAACAAAAACAAAAACAAAACAAAACAAAACAAAAACATCAATCAAATTAGAAAGTGGCTGAAAGACTTGAACTGACATTTTTCAAAAGAGAATATGAAAATGGAAAATAAGCATATAAAAATATGTTCAACATCATTAACCAGTAGATAAATGCAAATTAAAACCATAGTGGGGTATCACTAAACAACTATCAGAAGAGCCAAGTTAAAAATAGTGATAATACCAAATGTTGGTGAGGATGTAGAAAACCATTAAATGTTGTGGGCACTCTGGAACAGAGTCTGGTAGTTCCCTTTAAAATTAAAAAAGGACTACCATGCAACCCAGAAATTGCACTATGGTGTATATATGCCAAAGTAATGAAAACTTTTTTTCATGCAGAAACTTGGGCATGAATATTCTTAGCAGCTTTAATACAGTAGCCCCAAATGGGAAACTATCCAAACGTCCTTCAGTGACTGTATGGTTAGTGAAGTAAGATACATCCATGCCATAGAATACTACTCAGGAATAACTTGTATTGAAAACTGCAATAACTTGCATGAATGTAAAATGAAGTATGTTGAGAGAAAAAGCTAATATCAAAGGGATATATACTGCATGATTCCATTCATGCAACACTTGTGAAATAACAATCACAGAGATGCAAAACAGGTTAGTGACTGTTGAAGGTTAAGATGAGGAGGCAGGAGTGAGTGTGGCTGTAAAGAAGTAGAATAGAGGAGTCTTGTGATGATGGTTCAATTAAGTATCCTGATTGTTGTAGTGGTTACTTAAAGCTATGCATGTGACAGAACTGCATAGAGCTATACCCCTTTCCCCCCATGCATAAATGAGGGCATGTATGAATGGTGAAATCTGAAAAAGCTCGATGGGTTGTACCAATGATGACAGTGCAGAATTACCAATAAAATACCAGCCATTCAAATCAAGCAATGTGTTAAAAGGACAATGTATCACAACTGTGGTGAGGATAATTAGTTATCTACTAAATACTCAGCTTCCTTCTTCCCTAGTAACAAACCCCTAATTTTAATCCAGTCACTAATATAACCAGCTTAAAAATTATATTCCTCTCAATCTTTTGGAGGTTGGATGGCTAACAAAATGCAAGGAGAAATGGTGGGTTAGGACCTCTGGGAAACTACTGTTATCCAAATCCCTTTTTTTTTTTTTTTCATTTTTCCTGCCTCTAATGAGGATATGATGCCTACATCTCTAGTGGTCATCTTGGGACAGCGAGGAAAAACTAAGAGAAGACAAAGACTTCCTCCCTTATATCCTTAAATTACTGAACCAATGCCAGCAACTGCTTTACTCTAGACCTGATTATTTCAAAAATATGAGCCTTCATGTGTTTAAACCGCCATAGCCAGGTCTCTCTTACTAGCAGCTGAA
The DNA here is from genome assembly GCF_963924675.1 of Phocoena phocoena. NCBI lineage: Eukaryota > Metazoa > Chordata > Mammalia > Artiodactyla > Phocoenidae > Phocoena > Phocoena phocoena. Next base: position 42,265,662 of record NC_089231.1, read on the forward strand.
TGCAATCCCTAACTGATACAGTGACCAAGAAGGTTTAGCCATGTATTGTAAAGATGGATCAACGTGAGAAATTCTATCAAGGTAAATCTCTTTGTTAACAGACTCAAGGAGAAAATTATATGATTATTTTAATGGATGCTGATTAAAAATTTTATAAAATCTAACATGCATTCATGGTAACAACTCAAAAAATGAGAAGTATGAACTTTCTTAATGCATTAAAGCTATCTGGTAAAAACTGATGCAAAGTCACATTTAATAATGAAATATTAAAAACATGCTCAGTAATGTCAGAAATAAGAACAGAATATCATATTATCATTACTATTATTGATCGTTATGCTGGAGAGTGAAACGAAAACAGTAAAACAAAAATATGGCTCAAAGATTAAAAAGATAATGGTCTACCTAGAACATTCAAGAAAATCAACTAATAAACAGTGGAACCGATAAAAGAACTTAGCAAGTTGGTAGGATAAAATTTCCCATGCCAAAATCAATTTTTCCTATTTTTCATCAGTAAAAACTTAAAAATCAAAATGTAGAATAAGAACCTATGTACAACAGTAACAGAAATCTAAGATGCCTGGTTTAAAAAAAATAACTAAAAAAAAATGCAAGATGTTTATGGAGAAAATAATAAAACTATTCAATGATACAGATTTAAATAAACAGAGAAGTATGCTATGTTCATAAATGGAAATATTCAATATTAGGAAAATATCAGTCCTCCCCAAATTAGTCTAGTCATAGAAATGTACATAAAAACAAAATGAGATTATTTTATGCAAAAGTTAAAAAAAAAGTCTGGTAATAAAAAGTGTCAGTAAAAGTGTAGAAAACAGGTTCATTCCTAAGTTATTCTTAGAGGATGAATATATTGATTTACCCACTTTAGGCAGAAATTTGGAAGTACAATTAAAAATAAATTTTCTGACCCTGTGATCTTGCAATTCTATTGCTAGATATCTCCTGAGGGCAAAAGAATGTTTGCTGTAGCATTATTTGAATTATCAAAATATTGCAAACAAACATCATGTCTTTCCAAAAGAAGTTCAAGAAAAACATGGAATGTACGTACGTATTACGGAATACGGTCTATGAATTAAAATACACAATCCATAGATATCCACACACATTACTCTAAAAGTTATATATTGTACAATACATGGAATATGACAACCCTTAAATAAAAACAAATAGATAAAATAATTTGAAACAGCACACATATACACTAACTAAAGGTAAAAAAAAAACATGGAGATATGCACCGAAGATATAATATTGATTACCTAGAGGAATGGGAAAGGATACTAGGATTGAGGAGGTCAAAGAGGATTTTAGATTTAGATATAACTTTTTTGAAAATGTAAAAGGAAATTGGAATTATATCTTAGTTGTGCAATTAAAAATGAATTTAAAGGGTCTGGTGAATATTGTATAAGTGCATTTTGATGGTGCTCAGTTAAAGGGTAGAACAAAATTTTGCATCATGCTGAATTAATACAGGTATACTTACAGAGATTTGCATTTGACACACGGTTGGGGGCACCTATAGGCATAAATCAACCAAATCACGTAGTAAGTCCTATGACAGAGTTGGGAATAGAGAAGAAGAAGTTGCTGGTATTCTCTTAGGAAATAGGAGGAGGTAAATTTGAGTTTTGAATTTGAAGGGAAAAGAAGAATTTTAAGTGAAGGAGGTCAGAGTGAGCAGAGTGACTGCAGGCCAGGGGAGCAGCCCGTACCAAAGGTGTGAGTCTAGAGAGGGTCTGACATGTTTGAAGGATAGCGTTTGCTGGCTTGACTGTGTATTCAGAGGGAAAGGTCGTGGAAGCTGTAAAGAGAACAGAGGCTGGAGATTAAAAATCGGTGCCAGATTGTGGGGCCTTTCTGCAGCAGAAATACATATGTTGTTTTCTTGATCTCTAAGACCTTCCCCAAATTTTCTACTTGTTCTACCTATTCTTAAGTTTCTAGCTCAAATCCTATGATGCCTTCCCCATCTACCTCAATCTATTTTGAGTTTTTCAGAATGTTTTTAGTGCCTATAGTCTATATACATCATTTTAATACTTAAGTGCCTTCCTTTTGGCAGGTTCTTAGATTGTTTTAGGTGTCTTGACCATCCAAAAAAATTAAATTGGGTTATATACTTGTCATGTATCGTGAAATCACTAAAATGGGTGTTAGGATCATAATGGATGCCTGTATGTTCTAAGTTGAACTAAGAGGAGATAAAGTGGTACTTTCTAGGCTCTCCAACAAAATTAGCCATTAATATGGGCAACAGTACAAAGAGTAAGTTCACAGGAAGGCATTCATTTCAGTATCCATTTTATTAGCTCTGTTTCTTTGAAGGGTTGTTTGCCTTCTTTGTTACTCATTTTCATCATTTATAAAGTAGGGATGATAATAACACATTTAATTCTTTTGGCCTTTTGCAATATGCCGGGAACACAGCTGTTCTTTTTCTTTTAAAAACACATAACAGGTACAAATCGGCACCATGACACTTACATAAAATAATTGTTACATTTATTTAGTTTTCTAAATCAAATCAAATCTAGCTTAATCACCATCTGTCAGGGTTTTGAAAAATCATCTGACTAGTCCTCACCCACAACCCTTGGGATTGATACGAGCTTTAGGTTTAGTTTAGAGAAGTTGGACTTTGTATGTGTATCACTTTATGTGCTTATTATTCAGTTTTAGAGGTCAATTTAAAGGCAGGTACCTTTGCAGCTGAATGAATTCCCTCCATTCTTTCCATGCCAAATTCAGCCTCTAACACTGCTGTAAGGCAGTAGTTCTCAATAGGGGCGAGGGGGATTTGGCCCTCCAGGAAACATTTGGCAAGGATAGGTGACATTTTTGGTTGGCACAACCTGGAGGGGAGGTGCAATTGGCATCTAGTGGGTAGACACCAGGGATGCTGTTAAACATCCTGCAATGCCAGGACAGCTCCTGACTACAAAGGATTATCCAGTCCAATATATCAATAGGGCCAAGGTTGAGAAACTGCTCTCATGGTTACCAATGATAATGTAGACAGAACCATGGGAATTTTGCTGTTTACTGAGAACTAATGAGTATGACCAGAACTCAATTGATCACGTAACCCACTAGGACTCCACCCAATTTAGATGCAGAGTTCCAACTACATCTTCCTCCTTCCCCAAAATGCTCTAGCTTCTCTCCTTCCTCCCAACTATGATGAAATTGCAGGTTCCTTTCAAAAAATAACAGTTAGGTTCTTTCAAACAAGGACCAGTTCTTAAAGTTTCTTAAGAATGGATCTTGAAACCCAAAGAAGGTGGTTAGAAAGGCTAGAACATTGCAGACTGGCTGTCCATCCTACCTCAGGAAAATCAAGGTTGGAATTAATATCTCTTTAAATGATCCTATAACATTTTTCAAAATAGAAAACTGAGACTTGGGAGAGGTAAGGTCCCTTGTCTAAGACCACTAAGCTATTAAAGAGCTAGAGCCAGTTAACTGAAACCTAAGCTTAGCAGTTTTCTTCAATAAGAAAAGATCATATTTAATTATGAAGTTGATAGATGGCCTGAAGTCACTTTCAAGGTCACTTTGTCCAGGTAAACTTAAAACAGATGAAAAGTAATACATGTTCCCCTGTAGCACATGTTTTAAAGTATTTTAGTGAAATATAATATACACACTCAAAAGTGCACATATATGTGCCCGCTTGATGAATTGTTACAAATTGAATCTACCTACGTAACCAGTAAGCAGATCCAGAAACAGTATATTATCAGCACCCCAGAAGCCCTCTTAAAGTCTCTTCCAGTCATGAATCTCTTCTCTCCCCATAGCGTAACATCCGTTTTCATATTGGATCATCTAAAGGTGTCTCTCAGGAGCCCTACAATACCAACAATACCCAATTCTATTTTTTTGTACATTAAAAAAAATTGAAGTGTAGTTGATTTACAATGTTGTATTAGTTTCAGGTATACAGCACAGTGATTCAGCTATACATATATATATATATATGTATATAAATACATATATTCTTTTTCAGAGTCTTTTCCCTTATAGGTTATTACAAAATATTGAGTATAGTTCCCTGTGCTATACAGTAGGTCCTTGTTGGTTATCTATTTCATACATAGTAGTATGTATATGTCAATCCCATCTTCTTAATTTATACCTCCTCACCTCTATCCCCTTTGGTAACCATAGGTTTGTTTTCTATGTCTGTGGGTCTATTTCTGCTTTGGAAGTAAGTTTATTTGCCTCTTTTGTTTTTTAGATTCCACATGTCTTGGCTTGGCTTTTTTAGATTCCATGTTTTGGCTATGGCAATTAATGCTGTTATGAACGCTGGGGTTCATGTATATTTTTGAATTATAATTTTCTCCGGATATATGCCCAGGAGTGGGATTGCAGGATCATGTGGCAACTCTGTTTTTAGTTTTTTTAGGAACCTCCATACCATTCTCCACAGTGGCTATTCCAATTTACATTCCCATCAACAGTGTAGGAGGGTTCCTTTTTCTCTACACCCTCTCCAGCACTTATCACTTGTAGACTTTTTCATGATGGCCATTCTGACTGGTGTGGGGTGATACCTCACTGTAGTTTTGATTTGGCTTTCTCTAATAATTAGCAACGTTGAACATTTTTTCATGTGCCCGTTGGCCATCTGTATGTCTTTGGAGAAATGTCTATGTAGATCTTCTGCCTATTTTTTGATTGCATTGTTTGTTTTTTTGACGTTGAGTTGTATGAGCTGTTTGTATATTTTGGAAATTAGTCCCTTGTTGGTCGCATCATTTACAAATATTTTCTCCCCACTCTGTGGGTTGTCTTTTTGTTTTGTTTATGGTTTCCTTTGCTGTGCAAAAGCTTTTAAGTTTAATTAGGTCCCATTTGTTTATTCCCAATTCTATTTTCTCTATTTTTCATCTCTCTGTCTTTTTTTACTCCTCCCTCCCTCTTTCCCCATTTTTTCTCTTCTTTTCCTTTCTCCCTCCCTGTATTCCTTTATTCTTGGCTACGATGAGTTCACTAAACATTTTCTTCCATTACTTTTAACAAATTTTGGCTAGTATAAAAGAGAATGGGTACCGAAGTAGAGATCTATTATGGCAGAAGGAAAACACTGCAAAGTTATGCCACAGTCACAGTAATGTTATTTGCTCATCTAAATCCGTTACTACTAAGCACCTGGGTTCTATGGAAGTTGGCATTACAAATATGACTTTTAGAATAAAATCCCATATGACTGGAAGAAAACCATGTAGACTGCCAAAAACAGTAAACAGGGAAATGGCAGGCAGTATTAAAACAAACAAAAAACTCCTGTCCCTCCTGGATTCTTCTTTCAATTCCATGCTGCTTGGGAGTGTGTTTAACATTAAAGATCAATAATTTATCACTTTTAAACATTCCATAGACCAGTTTCCCCCTCATATAGTAAAGCTTGGTAAAATTTAACCACTTAGGGAATTGCCATAGTATTTGAATTACAGAGCATATGAGCCTCTTTTTGAACAGTGGGACTGAGGAATTGAAGAAGTAGGAGTTACACCTGTTTTATAAATTAATTATTCTGCCACAGAACTTTACGCTAGGATCTGGGGAATAATCAGCCATATGAAATTGGAGTTTTTCTTGTTTGTTAAAAAACACCTCAGTCTTATTTCTGAGTACATTCAGTTCCTCAAACTAAGTGAAAAGTCCTGCCAAACAGAGGGCTTGCTGACTCTAAGGAATAGAATAAAGACACATCTATCTGTAATTAGCACGTTAGTTGATTTAGTAGTACGAATGGTTACTACCACAGTATTTGAAGACAGTTGCAAATAGCTTAAACATTCCTAGGATCTTCTTCATCTGTGAATTTGCTTAGCCTGTCCTTTCTTCATAGAAAATGCAAAATCTGAGCTTTGGTAAAATTTTCATATATGTGGATTAGCGAAGTTCTATTAAATGAAATAGTCCTATAAAAGTCTGGGGAGGGCGTCCCTGGTGGCGCAGTGGTTGAGAGTCGCCCTGCCGATGCAGGGGACACGGGTTCGTGCTCTGGTCCGGGAGGATCCCACATGCCGCGGAGCGGCTAGGCCTGTGAGCCAATGGCCGCTGAGCCTGCGCGTCTGGAGCCTGTGCTCCGCAACGGGAGAGGCCACAACAGTGAGAGGTCCGCGTACCGCAAAAAAAAAAAAGTCTGGGAAAATTACTACACGTTCAAAAGCTATGCCTGGCCATACCAACAAATCAGCTGTTTTTCAGTTGATTTAGCTTCCAAGTCCATCTTAACGTGGCACAATCTACTTAATGAACTATGCTGTGATTGAATGGGCCATTAAGAGAGCCCCAAGTTGTCCAAATTTGGATCTGAAGTCTTTTCTCATTGAAATGTGGGGAAAATTAGTTATCTATTTTTTCTTGCAAAAGTTGAAAATATGTGTACTCTTGGAGCACAATACTTCTTCCAAATATACTTATGAAATAGAAATTATTCTATTTTACAATTACTTATCAATCTTCATTGAACATTCTTTTCTGGTATTTTGTTGTTGTTGTTCTGACTGGGATTTTGATTAACCACTCAACTGATGGATTAATATAGGATAAAATTCAGCAGTTATTCCTGAGTTATTTCTTAGTTATTTCTAAGCAGATATTGTTAGAAGAAACAAAACTTTTTCTCATATTTCATAGGTAGCTTATCACATTACCTCTTATTTTTAAAAAATAACAGGAAATTTACACTAAATAATAAATTCTATAATTGCTTGAAACAATTTTTGTTCTCAGCTTGTAATACCTGAATATTTCAAAGACAAATATCAATGCATTATATTTAAGGTAATACAACTGAATTCAGGTTTTCAAGAAGGAGTGATATCAGAGTTTTTAACAAGATTTTTATGGGGCAAAAATTGGGATTATGTATATGAAAGTATTTTGAAATTGCTTAAAATCAATGTTAATGTTCCATATTTGTCCTGTGGCTTTGGCTGCCTTCCCAGCCCAGAATGTAATGTAACAAGCATAGTATTATCTGTCATGGCTGGAATTAATCTCAGTTAACTAGCCAGTGACATAGGAAGCCTCCCCCACTCTGAGAAAATGGGACAAATTTACAAATGCTAGACTTGGGAAAGAACTTCAGGAAAGTTCCTGAGACTATGGCCTGACCTGAGTGTGGGGAAAGGCTGAAGAAACCCCAGGATTTAGGTAACTGTGTAGTGAGAGTTATTTGTAGAATTTCAGTTTAATATATTTTTTAGTTCTGCCTAAAAATACTCCAGAGGGGATGGTTTCCCCCTGGTGCACTATATGACTACACCAAGCAGGACCTAACAAAATATCTCACCTAGTCATTATTCCTAGAATGGGTTCTTGATAAGTACTTGACTGAGGAATAAAGAAAGCAATGGTATATAACTCATACACTTTTGGATTTTTATTAGTAAAATATTTTGGAAAATGTCATCTCTATTTTGTCCCCTCCCTTTCTTTTTGGTTCTTGGAAATAAATTGATTTACATGAATGATATGTTATCTAAGCCAAATGCTTTAAAGTAGAGTGAGTACCAAGGCGGGGAAAGTGGTGGTGGGATGAACTGGGAGATTGGGACTGACATGTATACATTGATGTGTATAAAATAGATAACTGATAAGAACCTGCTGTATAAAAAAAAAAAAATCAGCAAATGTGTTCTGCCCTCTGTTCTTTTCTCTCAGAGCCTCACCTCTCCACCCCCTACACATACATCACATACCCAGTACATCCGCACCCCCACCACACACACACACACACACACACACACACACACACACACAGGGCTCTTGCTTCATGGTAACAGCTCACATTTGCAAAGTAAATAAACAAACAAATAAACAAACAAATAAATAAAACTAGAGTGAGTTAGTTTAGTATATAGTCTAATTCGTTCTTGTCCATTTTTCAAATTGTATTAACTGAAATTTGTAGCACTGTGTGTATGTATGTGTGTGTGTGTGAATTATAGCCACCCAATTCCTAATTTTATTCTATTAACAAATGTGACTATCACTTGAATTAAATGGGAAAAACTCCTAACTTTCTAGAAGTTATACTATTGCTTATATTGAGAGGAAAAACCTGAAGCATCTTTATTTCCTTTTTCAAATGTTTTATTTTTCCTTTTTCGGCATTTGCCTGCATTCAAAAATAGAAGCTCTTTCTGTTTTATTTGAATAATAGTCTTCTTATTTTGTGCTTCATGAATATTTTTCTCATATTCCTTATTAAACAAATTTCCATGATAAAATTCAGTTTATTTTGCTTACATCTCATGTGATTTTAAAGACTTCTTTCTTGAAAATGCGTTTAGCTCAGCAATGTTAATGAAAGACTGCATTATAGGCATTTGCAGAAGCATCTGTAAATCATAAGATATGATGAAAATATGTTTCACCAATACATATTCATGATTACTTAAAAAACATGACAAGATAACTCCAATCAGATACCTATTTATTATGAATAATTAACACTGGTTCTCTATTAAAAACACAAGTTTAATAAAAAAAAAAATTTCTAGCCAGGATTTACAATGAGTAAATTAATATGCTGTAATTACTTTTTTTGGACTTTAGGTTTTTCTCTGCCTGACAATATAGCAAAGAATGAATCTTTTATAAGGAGATGATCCCCAGAGTGTGAATCTACCCACTGCTTTTACACTCCTTTACATCTCTTAAAATTGGCTGCTATCAAGCAATCCAGCGTTGACGGAGCTGGAACACAACACAACAGGATCCTCCCCTGTAGCATCCTGCTGGATTTGTTATTACTGAAATCAAGCAGATGGTGGCACTCTCCTCCACTAAACTCTCTCAATAGGATCAATCAGGCTTACACCAGATGGATGTTTGTGAGCTGTGGGAATGGACAGGAAGAGGATTACTTGAAGGGCTGTTGCCATTCAGGGTTTCACCTGAGTTATAATAAAACAGAGGTTTAAAAAAATTTTTGCCTTCATTCTGAATCTCTGCAGTGGGGCTCTTTCAAAATTCTTCCCTAAGCAATTCACACTTCTTGATCATGGCACTTCTCAAATTGGACAGCTTCTGTGTTACCTGTATTACTTTCCCCCCTTTTATTCTTTTATGTCAGCAAATCACATCTCTTTTTTAAAATATGAAATCCATCTGGTTACAATGATAGGTTGCTTCTTTCTATGCTACATCAAAGAAGAGCTGTGTATGATTTGATTTTATCCTATGATGCAAAATCTCCCTTATTATTCCCTTGTCTCTCACTTTTCCTTCCCTCCCTTCCCTCTCTTTCTTTTCCTTTTTTATTTTATTCTCTTAGGTGAAATACTTTTATGGTAAGTTGAATAATAACCACCTAAATATGTCCATCTCATAATCCCTGGAACCTGTGAGTATTTCCTTATGTGGTAAAAGAGACTTTACAGATGTGATTGAATAAAGATTCTTGAGATGGAGAGATAACCCTGGATTATCCAGTTAGCACATTGTAATCATAATGGTCCTTATAAGAGGCACACAGGAGTCAGAGTTAGGGGAGAAGACAATGTGATGATGGAAGCAGAGAGATGAACTTTGAAGTTGGAGGCAGGGGCCACAAGACAAGGAATAGAGGCAGTCACTAAAAGCTGAAAAATGCAAAAAAAAATGGACTCTCCCCTCAGAGCCTCATGAAGGAACCAGCCCTGTAGACATCTTGACCAGTGAAACTGATTTCTGACTTCTGACCTCCAGAACTGTAAGGATATGTTTGTGTTTTTTAAACCACTGAGTTTGTGGAAATTTGTTGTAGTAGCAATACCAATGTAATACAGCTTTCAAGGAGAAAAATAAATACATCGAGAATCTGTTATTACTGCACATACTGTTAAAGAAAAAATAAAAACTATCAGAGACTAAACATTGAGCACTGAGTGAAAATTTTTCCTGCCAAGCAGGGAATCCGATCCAGCACAAAGTCCAGGTAGGCTGTTGGCATGAAATTCAAGGTAGGAGAATGGGGTAGGATTTTAAAGGCAAAGTTCCATGAGCTGTTACTGCCCCATATTATGAAAGGGACATCACTGAGTAATGTGTTTTGGCTGCAGGACCAGGTTAGTCAGCCATGTAAGCACTGGGCTGGTTGGCGGTGGTCTGCTGGGAATGTGTAGATTATCTGGGGCTAAGAGCCTCCACCTACCTCGTGACATGCACAAATTGGGATGTGTTTCCCACTCAGGTCTGCACTAGTGTCAGTAACAGAGGTGGAAGATCAGGGTTTATGGAGACAATAGAAAGGATGAAAGCCATATGTAAAGTGTTAGTAACTCTATCAGAAAGAAAGGGGAGAAATAGGAGTAGGGAAGTTAAACTAAAAATCATAACAATATAAGACCTAACACTTAAAATACTATCTGCTAGGAATTTTTTAAGTACACTGCAATGTATTAAATCATTTATTGCTCACAACCCTATTTGGGGGATACTATAATCACGCCATTTTACAGATAAGGAACCTGGGGTTCTGAGAAGTTATATAATTTGGCCGAGGTCACAGAGCCTCTGGCCAAGCTAGATTCAAATTCAGGCCTGCCTGACTCCAAAACTGAGCTGTTGAACAGAACTTGCTTTGAATTTGAGTATTACTGGAGCTCATTCTATTTTTATAATTTGCTTACTGGGTGCAGTTACCACTGTTGCCACTAAAAAGGCTAGTCACATTTCTGAGGGACTTAAAGGATTACAAAGAGTTCTCTCTGTTAAAAGATAAACTGAGGCACATTAAAATTTTTTTTAAAGTTTACTTGCGCAAAAAATCTATTGGAATCAGGCAGCATCAAATTGAAAGTGTCTGAGAGCACTCCACCAACGGGAGCTAAGAGAAAGACTTTTATATGGAAGCGATGGAAGCAAAGCAAGGAAATTATTTGATTGGCTGTTGCTTAGCGGGTTGCCTTATTTGGGAAAGCTGATTTGGCAGTTTGTGATGGGCTGTCCTTTGACTTTGATTTCTTATCTTTGAGGCATTGCAGGCTTAGGTTTTGGTTTGCTTAAGGAGGCTACTAAGGCATTGAAAACATCTCAATCTAATGGTCTCCCTGTTTAAGTAATATCTTATATTAGAGCAACACTCAATTCTAGTTCTTGTATCACAGAGTTTCATTCTTATATTTATAAATTGTTATAAGTATGTAAGTTTAATATAAACATGTTAGGTTCTACTTCTTTTCCATTATATTTGTAGCATGAAATTCATGGAGCTGTATTTATATTTAGTGCCCAAACTCAAGGTTATAAATAGTAGAATTCATCATTACTTGTCTTTCTTTTTTTTTGTTGTTGTAAAATCCGAAGTTTATGAATTTGCTTAAAAATTCATAACTATAATCTTGTAAATTTCTAGTAAGACTGTGAGGTGTACTTGATGTTTTATCTGATCATGAAACTTTCTTCAGACAAATGTAGACTATTCAATGGATAAGCCAACTTATGTAGTTAGGAAGTGACACTTTTCTTCTGCTTCCTCCTGCCTTCCTAAGGAAGGCACATTCCAAGGCAATGGCAATATCATGTCCTTGTCAAGACAAAGAAGGAGTCAGATGTATTCAGCAGGATAATAAAAAGAGACAGACAAGGAGGATCCCCCCTTCACAATATAAAATACCTGTGTATAGACACACTACTCATGGAAGTCAGAGCCTCCCCATGATGGTGGCCTAGTATAAAAACTGTGTCTCCAAATAGAGAGGCACAAAGGTGGTAAAGGGACACAGACCACAGGAGGAAAACAGAAGAGAAAGAGGTTCCAAAAGGGAAGTGGCTGCTCTCCAGTGACTCTAATGAGAGAGATGGCCTCGCAGTACAGTCAACAAGTCTAAATTGAAGAACCTTCACATGTTAAGAAAATGGACCATAAGTTTAAAAGAACAAAAGAGAAATTTCAGACCTTCTCTATCCTTCTCCTACCCACAGATTGCATTTGGTTTGGAAAATAAAGCAAAACTGAATGAAATGCTTTGTATATGTTCAGGATTATTTGTTGGCTTAATTGTTAAAGCTATATATTCTTTGATTATCCACTGTATCCTTTACATTCTTGTGACATCTACGTGTAGATGCAGAGCCAAAGACTTTGTTATATGAGGAGGTTCAAGAAAGCACTCCTTTGATGATCAAGAAGCACCTACTTTTAAAGAGACCAGTCAAAACAAATCAGACATAAAAGCCCTGAGATTGAACCAAGGTTCCAGAATGCCTGTGATACAACTATTCCACAAGAATGTTTACTGAGTTGAACATGTAAAGTCTTCCTGTGGCTGGTGACTAGTAGAAAATATGGAAATAATATAGTAAGAATTTGAGCACATTCTGGAAACTTGGAAATGTAGGTACATATCACTGACACCCTCTTTTCTTTTTAAATTGGGCAAAACTGAGTTTATTAAACTTAATGCAGCAAGGAGAACTCTGTCTTGAGAGTTGTAGTGGTGTCTAAAAAGGAGGAAGCTATGGAACGGTATTTATAGGATTTTTAGGGTCAGGTCTGGTTAATTTTTTAAATGTAAGTTTTTATTTTGAGATAATTATAGAGTCGCATACAGTTGTAAGAGATAACACAGAGATCCCATGTATCCTTTACCTCAGTGAGAACATCTTGCAAAACTATAGTATAAAATCACAACCAGTATAGTGGTATTTATACAATTCACAAATCTTATTTAGATGTCTGCATCTGTCTTGTACTCATTTGTTTGTGTGTGCTATTTAATCCCATGCATAGGTGCATGTATCAACCATCACAGTCAAGATACAGAACAGTTACACCACAAGGATTCTTCCTGTTGCCTTTTTATACCACTTTTCACCTCCTTGTTACCATATCACCTTACCACCACTTCAAGTGAAGTATGGAAACCTTACCTCCATAGGTCCCTCACCTTCCCCACATTTAAATATCATTGTCTTGAGTATCACCTGGTGTTGTAACTTTTGTTTCAATCAACAGATATGATTTATAAAACTCATGAGGTGAAGGACAGTCTGTACTTATATTACTTTTCTTTCCACTTTTTTTTTTTTTTTTTTTTTTTTTTTTTTTTTTTTTTTTGCGGTACGCGGACCTCTCATTGTTGTGGCCTCTCCCGTTGCGGAGCACAGGCTCCGGACGCGCAGGCTCAGCGGCCATGGCTCACGGGCCCAGCCGCTCCGCGGCATGTGGGATCTTCCTGGACCGGGGCACGAACCCGTGTCCCCTGCATCGGCAGGCGGACTCTCAACCACTGCGCCACCAGGGAAGCCCTCTTTCCACTTTTTTTAAACATCTTTATTGGAGTATAATTGCTTTACAATGCTGTGTTAGTTTCTGCTTTATAACAAGGTGAATCAGTTATACATATACATATATCCCCATATCTCTTCCCTCTTGCATCTCCCTCCCTCCTACCCTCCCTATCCCACCCCTCTAGATGGTCACAAAGCACTGAGCTGATCTCCCTGTGCTATGCGGCTGCTTCCCAATAGCTATCAGTTTTATATTTGGTAGTGTATATATGTCCATGCCACTCTCTCACTTTGTCCCAGCTTACCCTTCCCCCTCCCCGTGTCCTCAAGTCCATTCTCTAGTAAGTCTGCGTATTTATTCCCGTCCTGCGCCTAGGTTCTTCATGACCATTTGTTTTTGTTTTTGTTTTTTTAGATTCCATACATATGTGTTAGCATACGGTATTTGTTTTTCTCTTTCTGACTTACTTCACTCTGTATGAGACACTCTAGGTCCATCCACCTCACTACAAATAACTCAATTTCATTTCTTTTTATGGCTGAGTAATATTCCATTGTATGTATGTGCAACATCTTCTTTATCCATTCATCTGTCGATGGACACTTAGGTTGCTTCCATGTCCAGGCTATTGTAAATGGAGCTGCAGTGAACATTGTGGTACATGACTCTTTTAGAATTATGGTTTTCTCAGGGTATATGCCCAGTAATGAGATTGCTGGGTGGTATGGCAGTTCTATTTTCAGTTTCATAAGGAACCTTCATACTGTTCTCCATAGTGGCTGTGTCAATTTACATTCCCACCAACAGTGCAAGAGGATTCCCTTTTCTCCACATCTTCTCCAGCATTTATTCTTTGTAGATTTTTTGATGATGGCCCTTCTGATTGGTGTGAGATGAAATCTCATTGTAATTTTGATTTGTATTTCTATAACAATTAATGACGTTGAGCATCCTTTCATGTGTTTGTTGGCAATCTGTATGTTCTTTGCAGAAATGTCTATTTAGGTCTCCTGCCCATTTTTGGATTGGGTTGTTTGTGTTTTTGCTATTGAGCTGCATGAGCTGCTTGTAGATTTTGGAGATTAATCCTCTGTCAGCTGCTTCATTTGCAAATATTTTCTCCCATTCTGAGGGTTGTCTTTTCATCTTGTTTATGGTTTGCTTTGCTGTGCAAAAGCTTCTAAGTTTCATTAGGTCCCATTTGTTTGTTTTTGTTTCCATTACTCTAGAAGGTGGGTCAAAAAGGATCTATGTTTTACTCTAAGAGTTTTATAGTGTCTGGCCTTACATTTAGGTCTTTAACCCATTTAGAGTTTATTTTTGTGTATGGTGTTAGGGAGTGTTCTAATTTCATTCTTTTACATGTAGCTGTCCAGTTTTCCCAGCACCACTTATTGAAGAGGCTGTCTTTTCTCCATTGTATATTCTTGCCTCCTTTACCAAAAATAAGGTGACCATATGTGCGTGGGTTTATCTCTGGGCTTTCTATCCTGTTCCATTGAACTATATTTCTGTTTTTGTGCCAGTACTATACTGTCTTGATTTCTGTAGCACTGTAGTATAGTCTGAAGTCAGGGAGCCTGATTCCTATAGCTCCGTTTTTTTTTCTCAAGATTGCTTTGGCTATTCGGGGTCTTTTGTGTTTCCATACAAATTGTGAAATTTTTTGTTCTAGTTCTGTGAAAAATGCCATTGGTAGTTTGATAGGGATTGCATTGAATCTGTAGATTGTTTTGGGTAGTATAGTCATGTTTACAATGTCGATTCTCCCAGTCCAGGAACAAGGTATATTTCTCCATCTATTTGAATCATCTTTAATTTCTTTCATCAGTGTCTTATAATTTTCTGCAAATGGGTATTTTTTGTCTCCTTAGGTAGGTTTATTCCTAGGTATTTTATTCTTTTTGTTGCAATGGTAAATGGGAGTGTTTACTTAATTTCACTTTCAGATTTTTCATCATTCGTGTATGGGAATGCAAGAGATTTCTGTGTGTTAATTTTGTATGCTACTACTTTACCAAATTCATTGATTAGCTCTAGTAGTTTTCTGGTAGCATCTTTAGGATTCTCTATGTATAGTATCATGTCATATGCAAATAGTGACAACTTTACTCCTTTTCCAATTTGGATTCCTTTTACTTCCTTTTTCTTCTCTGATTGCTGTGGCTTCAACTTCCAAAACAATGTTGAATAATAGTTGTAAGAGTGGGCAACCTTGTCTTGTTCCTGATCCTAGTGGAAATGGTTTCAGTTTTTCAACTTTGAGGACGATGTTGGCTGTGGGTATGTCATATATGGCCTTTATTATGTTGAGGAAAGTTCCCTCTATGCCTACTTTCTGGAGGGTTTTTATCATAAATCGGTGTTGAATTTTGTCAAAAGCTTTTTCTACATCTATTGAGATGATCATATGGTTTTTATTCTTCAGTTTCTTAATATGGTATATCACATTGATTGATTTGCATATATTGAAGAATCCTTGCATTCCTGGGATAAACCCCACTTGATCATGGTGTATGATCCTTTTAATGTGCTGTTGGATTCTGTTTGCTAGTATTTTGTAGAGGATTTTTGCATCTATGTTCGTCAGTGATATTGGCCTGTAGTTTTCTTTCTCTGTGACATCATTCTCTAGTTTTGGTATCAGGGTGATGGTGGCCTCATAGAATGAGTTTGGGAGTGTTCCTCCCTCTGCTGTATTTTGGAAGAGTTTGAGAAGGATAGGTGTTAGCTCTTCTCTAAATGTTTGATAGAATTCGCCTGTGAAGCCATCTGGTCCTGGGCTTTTGTTTATTGGAAGATTTTTAATCACATTTTCAATTTCAGTGCTTGTGATTGGTCTGTTTATATTTTCTATTTCTTCCTGATTCAGTCTTGGAAGGTTGTGCTTTTCTAAGAATTTGTCCACTCCTTCCAGGTTGTCCATTTTATTGGCATATAGTTGCTTGTAGTAATCCCTCATGATCCTTTGTATTTCTGCAGTGTCAGTTGTTACTTCTCCTTTTTCATTTCTAATTCTATTGATTTGAGTCTTCCTTTTATTCTTGATGAGTCTGGCTAATGGTTTATCAGTTTTGTTTATCTTCTCAAAGAACCAGCTTTTAGTTTTATTGATTTTTGCTACTGTTTCCTTCATTTCTTTTTGATTTGTTTCCTCTGCTATCTTTGGGGTTTTATTTTCTTCTTTCTCTAATTGCTTCAGGTGTAAGGTTAGGTTGTTTATTTGAGATATTTCTTGTTTCTTAAGGTAAGATTGTATTGCTATAAACTTCCCTCTTAGAACTGCTTTTGCTGCATCCCATAGGTTTTGGGTTGTCGTGTTTTCATTGTCATTTGTTTCTAGGTATTTTTTGATTTTCTCTTTGATTTCTTCAGTGATCTCTTGGTTATTAAATAGTGTATTGTTTAGCTTCCATGTGTTTGTATTTTTTACAGATTTTTTCCTGTAATTGATATCTAGTCTCAGCGTTGTGGTCGGAAAAGATACTTGATAAGATTTCAATTTTCTTCAATTTACCAAGGCTTGATTTGTGACCCAAGATATGATCTATCCTGGAGAATGTTCCATGAGCACTTGAGAAGAAAGTGTATTCTGTTGTTTTTGGATGGAATGTTTTATAAATATCAATTAAGTCCATCTTGTTTAATGTATCATTTAAAGCTTGTGTTTCATTATTTATTTTCATTTTGGATGATCTGTCCATCGGTAAAAGTGGGGTGTTAAAGTCCCCTACTATGATGGTGTTACTGTCGGTTTCCCCTTTTACGGCTGTTAGGATTTGCCTTATGTATTGACATGCTCGTGTATTGGGTGCATAGATATTTACAATTGTTATATCTTCTTCTTGGATTGACCCCTTGATCATTATGTAGTGTCCTTGTTTGTCTCTTGTAATAGTCTTTATTTTAAAGTGTATTTTGTCTGATATGAGAATTGCTACTCCAGCTTTCTTTTGATTTCCATTTGCATGGAGTATCTTTTTCCATCCCCTCACTTTCAGTCTGTATGTGTCCCTAGGTATGAAGTGGGTCTCTTGTAGACAACATATATATGGGTCTTGTTTTTGTTTCCATTCAGGCAGTCTATGTCTTTTGGTTGGAGCATTTAATCCATTTACATTGAAGTGAATTATCAATATGTATGTTTCTGTTACCATTTTCTTAATTGTTTGGGGTTTGTTATTGTAGGTCTTTTCCCTCTCTTGTGTTTCTTGCCTAGAGAAGTTCCTTTAGCATTTGTTGTAAAGCTGGTTTGGTGGTGCTAAATTCTCTTAGCTTTTGCTTGTCTGTAGAGTTTTAAATTTCCCCATCCAATCTGAATGAGATCCTTGCTGGGTAGAGCAATCTTGGTTGTAGGATTTCCCTTTCATCACTTTAAATATGTCTTGTCACTCCCTTCTGGCTTGCAGAGTTTCTGCTGAAAGATCAGCTGTTAACCTTATGGGGATTCCCTTGTATGTTAATTGTTGTTTTTCCCTTGCTGCTTTTAATATTTTTTCTTTGTATTTAATATTTCATAGTTTGATTAATATGTGTCTTGGCGTGTTTCTCCTTGGATTTATCCTGTATGGGACTTTCTGCGCTTCCTGGACTTGATTAATTATTTCCTTTCCCGTACTAGGGAAGTTTTCAACCATAATCTCTTCAAATATTTTCTCTGTTCCTTTCTTTTTCTCTTCTTCCTCTGGGACCCCTATAATTCAAATGTTGTTGTGTTTAATGTTGTTCCAGAGGTCTCTGAGAGCGTCCTCAATTCTTTTCCTTCTTTTTTCTTTATTCTGCTCTGCAGTAGTTATTTCCACTATTTTGTCTTCCAGGTCACTTATCCGTTCTTCTGCCTCAGTTATTCTACTTTTGATTCCTTCTAGAGAATTTTTAATTTCATTTATTGTATTGTTCATCATTGTTTGTTTAGTCTTTAGTTTTTCTAGGTCCTTATTAAACATTTCTTGTATTTTCTCCATTCTATTTCCAAGATTTTAGATCATGTTTACTATCATTATTCTGAATTCTTTTTCAGGTAGACTGCCTATTTGCTCTTCATTTTTTTGGTCTGGTGGGTTTTTACCTTGCTCCGTCATCTGCTGTGTGTTTCTCTGTCTTCTTAGTTTGCTTAACTTACTGTGTTTGGGGTCTCCTTTTCGCAGGCTGCTGTTTCCTAGTTTCTGTTGTTTTTGTTGTCTGCCCCCAGTGGGTAAGGTTGGTTCAGTGGGTTGTGTAGGTTTCCTGGTGGAGGGGACTAGAGCCTGTGTTCTGGTGGAGGAGGCTGGATCTTGTCTTTCTGGTGGGCAGAACTGCATCCAATGGTCTGTTTTGGAATGTCTGTGACCTTTTTATGATTTTAGGCAGCCTCTCTGCTAATGGGTGGGGCTGTGTTCCTGTCTTGCTAGTTGTTTGGCATAGGGTGACCAGCACTGTAGCTTGCTGGTTGTTGAGTGGAGCTGGGTCTTGGCATTGAGATGGAGATCTCTATGAGATTTTTGCCATTTGATATTAAGTGGTGCTGGGAGGTCTCTGGTGGACCAATGTCCTGAACTCAACTCTCCCACCTCATAGCCACAGGCCCGATGCCCGGCCAGAGCACGAAGACCCTGTCATCCACACGGCTAAGAAAAAAGAGAAAAAGGAGAGAAATATATATATTGTTGTTCCCAAAGTCTACCGCCTCAGTTTGGGATGATTCATTGTCTGTTCAGATGTTCCACAGATGCAGGGTAAATCAAGTTGATTGTGGAGATTTAATCCTCTTCTCCTGAGGCTGCTGGGAGAGATTTCCCTTTCTCTTCTTGTTCGCACACCTCGTGGGGTTCAGCTTTGGGTTTGGCCCCGCTTCTGCGTTTAGGTCGCCTGAGGGCGTCTATTCCAGCTTGGACAGGAGGGGTTTAAAGTAGCAGCTGATTAGTGGGCTCTGGCTCACTCAGGCCGGGGGGAGGGAGAGGCACAGAATGCGGGGTGAACCTGTGGCTGCAGAGGCCAGCGTGACATTGCAACAGCGTGAGGCATGCCGTGTGTTCTCCTGGGGAAGTTGTCCCTGGATCATGGGACCCTGACAGTGGTGGGCTGCACAGGCTTCCAGGAGGGGAGGTGTGGACAGTGACCTGTGCTTGCACACAGGCTTCTTGGTGGTTGCAGCAGCATTAGCATTTCATGCCTGTATCTGGGATCCGTGCTGATAGGCACGGCTCACATCAGTTTCTGGAGCTCATTTAGGCGGCACTCTTAATCCCCTCTCCTCGTGCACCACGAAACAAAGAGGCAAGAAAAAGTCTCTTGCCTCTTCGGCAGCTCCAGACCTTTTCCCTGGACACATTCCCAGCTAGCTGTGGCGCACTAGCCCCCCTTCAGGCTGTCTTCATGCAGCCAACCCCAGTCCTCTCCCTGGGATCAGACCTCCGTAGCCCGAGCCTCAGCTCCCAGCCCCCGTCCGCCCTGGCTGGTGAGCAGACAAGCCTCTAGGGCTGGTGTGTGCTGGTAGGCACTGACCCTCCATGTGGGAATCTCTCTACCTTGCCCTCTGCACCCCTGTTGCTGTGCTCTCCTCTGTGGCTCTGAAGCTTCCCCCTTCTGCTACCCACAGTCTCTGCCTGCGAAGGGGCTTCCTAGTGTGTGGAAACCTTTCCTCCTTCACAGCTCCCTCCCACTGGTGCAGGTCCTGTCCCTATTCTTCTGTCTCATTTTATTTTTTCTTCTGCCCTACCCAGGTACGTGGGGAGTTTCCTGCCCTTTGGGAGGTCTGAAGTCTTCTGCCAGCATTCAGTAGGTGTTCTGTAGGGGTTGTTCCACATGTAGATGTATTTTTGTTGTTGTTGTTGTTGTTAGTAGAGGTATTTTTTTACTGTTATATTGAGATATAATTGACATACAGCACTATGTATGTTTAAGATGTATAGCATAATGATTTGACTTACATACATAATGAAATGATTTCCACAATAGGTTTAGTGAACATGCATCACCTCATATAGGTACAACATTAAAGAAATAGAAAAGCAGTTTTCTCCTTGGGATAAGAACTATTAGCATTTACTCTCTAAACAGTTTTTGTTTATAACATACAACAGTGTTATCTTTATCATGTTGTACATTACGTCCCTAGTACTTATTTATCTTATAACTGGCAGCTTGTAATTCTTGACTACCTTCATCCAATTCCTCCCTCCCCGCTGCCTCAGGTAGCCACAAATCTAATCTCATCTTCTGTGAGTTTGCTTGTTTGTTTTTGAAGTGTAATTGACCTACAACACTGTTAGTTCTTAGTACACAAGAGAGTGAATCGATATTTCCATACATTGCAAAATGATTACTATGATAATTCTAGTTGTTAATCTGTCACCATATAAAGATATTATGTAATTGTTGACTACATTCCCCACACTACACATTTCATACGTGACTCATTTATTTTGTAGTTGTAAGTTAGTACCCCTTAATCTCCCTCACCTATTTTTCTCCTCTCCCACACCCCTCCCCTCTGGAAATCACCTGTTTGTTCTCTGTATATATGACTGTTTCTGTTTGGTTATGTTTGTTCATTTGTTTTGTTTTTCAGATTCCACAAGTGAAATTATACAGTATTTGCCTTTCTCTGTCTGACTTACTTCTGTTAGTCATGTCAGAAGTGGCAATATTTCATTTTTTATGGCTGAATAATATTCCACTGCATTCCCCATCTTCTTTATCCATTCATCTATTGATGGGGACTTGCATTGCTTCTAATCTACATCTTGGCTACTGTAAATAATGCTGCAATGGACACAGGGGTGCATATACCTTTTTAAATTAGTGTCTTTGTTTTCTTCATATAAATACTCAGAGGTGGAATTGCTGGATCATATGGTAGTTCAATTTTTTAATATTTTGAGGAATCTCCATACCATTTTCCATAGCGGTGGCACCAAGTTACATTCCCACCAATAGTGCATGAGGGTTTCCTTTTCTCCATATCCTCGCTAACACTTGTTATTTGTTGTTCTTTAGATAATGGCCATTCTGACAGGTGTGAGGTAGTATATCTCATTGTAGTTTTGATTTTCATTTTCCCAATGAATAGTGATTTTGAGCATCTTTTCATATGCCTGTTAGCAATCTGTGTGCTTTCTTCTGAAAAATGTCTGTTCAAGTCCTCTGCCCACTTTTTAAATTGGGTTGTTTATTTTTTTGATGTTGAGTTTCTATTTTGGGCTATTAACCCCTTGTCAGATACATCATTTGCAAATATCTTTTCCTATTCAGCAGGCAGCCTTTTTCTTTTGTTAATAGTTTCCTTTGCTGTGCAAAAGGTTTTTAGTTTCATGACACCCAGTTTGTTTATTTTCACTTTGTTTCCTTTGTCTGAGAAAACATATCCAAAAAAATATATTGCTAAGACCATTGTCAAAGAGTGTACTACCTATGTTTTCTTTTAGAAGTTTTATGGTTTCAGGTCTTACATTTAAGTCTTTAATCCATTTTGAGATTTCTCTTGTATATGGTGTGAGAAAGTAGAGCAGTTTGATTCTTCTGCATGTAGCTGTCAAGTTTTCCCAACACCATTTATTGCAGAGGCTATCTTTTCCCCATTGTATATTCTTGCCTCCTTTGTCACAGATTAATTGCCCATATAATTGTGGGTTCATTTCTGGGCTCTCTATTTGGTTCCATTGTTCTATGAAACTGTTTTTGTGCCAGCACCATACTGATTTGGTTACTGTACCTTTGTGACATAATTTAAAATCGGGGAGCATGATAACTTCTGTTTTGTTCTTATTTCTTAAGATTATTTTGACTATTTGGGGTCTTTGGTGTTTCCATGTTAATTTTTGAATTATTTGTTCTAGTTCTGTGAAAAATGCTGGTGTTATTTTGATAGGGATTGCACTGAGCCTGCAGATCATGTTGGGTAGTGTGGTCATTTTAACAGTATTAATCCTTCCAGTACATGAGCACTATATATCTTCCCATTTGTTTGTGTCATAGTCAGTTTCTTTCATCAGATTCCTATAGTTTTCTAAGCACAGGTATTTTACCTCCTTAGTTAGATTTATTCCCAGGTATTTTATTCTTTCTGACGTGATTGTGAATGGGATTGTTTTCTTAATTTCTCTTTCTGATAGTTCATTGTTAGTATATAGAAATGCAATGGATTTCTGCATGTTAATTTGTATCCTGTAAATTAATAAATTCACTGATGAGTTTTAGAAGTTTTTTGGTGGCATCTTTAGGATTATCTATGTATAGTATTGTACATCTATATAGTATCATCTGCAAACAGTGACAGTTTTAATACTTCCTTTCCAATTTGGATTCCTTTTCTTTTATTTGATTGCTGTGGTTAGGACTTCCAATACTATGGTGAATAAAAGTGGTGAGAGTGGGCTTCCTTGTTTTGTTCCTGATTTTATAGGAAAGGTTTTCAGGTTTTCACCATCGAGTATGATGTTAGCTTTGTGCTTGTCATATATGGCCTTTATTTTGTTGTGGTATGTTCCCTCTATTCCCATTTTCTGGAGAGTTTTTTTTTTATCATAAATGGATGTTGAATTTTGTCAAAAGATTTTTCTGTACCTATTGAGATGATTATATTACTTTTATTCTTCAATTTCTTAATGTGGTGCATCACATTGATTGATTTGCAGATATTGAATGATTCTTGCATCACTGGGATAAATCCCACTTGATTTATATGGTATATGATCCTTTTAATGTATTATTGAATTTGCTTTGCTAATATTTTTGGAGAATTTTTGCATCTGTGTTCATTAGTGATATTGGCCTGTAATTTTCTTTTTTTGTGATATCTTGGTGGTTTTGGTATCAGGGTGATGCTGGAATTGTAGAATGAGTTTGGAAGCATTCCGTCCTCTGAAAATGTTTGGAATAGTTTGAGGATAGGTGTTAATTCTTCTCTAAATGTTTGGTAGAATTCAACTGTGAAGCCATGTGCTCCTGGTCTTTTCTTTAGTGGGAGGTTTTTTGTTTTTTTAAATTACTGATTCTGTTTCATTACTCATAATTGGTTTGTTCATATTTTCTATTCTTTCCTGATTCAGTCTTGGGAGACTGTACATTTCTATCAATAGGAATTTGTCCATTTCTTCCAGGTTGTCCATTTTACTGGCATATAATAGCTCATGGTAATCTTTCATGATCCTTTGTATTGTAAGATCTTATGGAAAAACCCTAACAAACTTTTTGGCCAACCCAATACATCTGTGGCTTTGGTTGTAACTTCTTTTTCATTTCTGATTTTATTGATTTGGACTCTTGCTTTTCTTGATGAGTCTGACTCAAAGGTTTATCAATTATGTTTATCTTTTCAAGGAACAGTCTCTTAGTTTCATTGATCTTTTTTATTGTTTTTTTGTTCCTATAATTTTTTTATTAAAGTATGGTTGATTTATTAAAGTATGGTCGATTTACAATGATTTATATTAGTTTCAAGTGTACAACAAAGTGATTCAATATTTTTATAGATTACACTCCATTTAAAGTTATAACAAAATAATGGCTATATTTCCCTGTGCTGTAAAATATATCCTTGTTGCTTATCTACTTAATATGCAGTAGTTTGTATCTCTCAATCCCATATCCCTATTTTGCTCCTTCCCCCTCTCTCTCCCCATTGGTAATCACTAGTCTATTCTCTATATCTCTGAGTATGTTTCTGTTTTGTTATACACATTCATTTGTTTTATTTTTTAGATTCCATATATAATTGGTAATATAGAGTATTTGTCTTTCTCTATCACTAAGCATGATACTTTCTAGGTCCATCCATACTGTTGCAAACAGACGAATTTCATCCTTTTTAATGGCTGTTTTTTTTAACATCTTTATTGGAATATAATTGCTTTACAATGATGTGTTAGTTTCTGCTTTATAAAAAAGTGAATCAGCTATACATATACATATATCCCCATATCTCCTCCCTCTTGCATCTCCCTCCCACCCTCCCTATCCCACCCTTCTAGGTGGTCACAAAGTACAGAGCTCATATACCAACGTGTGTGTGTGTGTGTGTGTGTGTGTGTGTGTACATCTTCTTTAACCATTCATATGTTTTTGGTCACTTAGGTTGCTTCCATATCTTGCTTATTGTAAATAGTGCTGCTGTGAACGTTCGGGTACATGTTTCTTTTTGAATTAGTGTTTTCATTTTCTTCAGATATATACCCAGGAGTGAAATTTTGGGATCATATGGTAGTTCCAGTTTCAGTTTTTTGAGGAATCTCCATATTGTTTTCCATAGTGGCTGCACCAATTTACATCCCTACCAACAGTGTACAAGGGTTCCTTTTTCTCCACATTCTCCCAACATTTGTTATTTGTGAACATTTTGATGATAGCCAATAGCAATGGCTAGGATCAGGTAACACGATTGGTTGCCACACAAGGATCACATACAGCAGAAGAAAATTAATAGCCGTTTTGACAGGTGTGAGGTGATATCTCAGTGTTTTGATTTGCATTTCTCTGATGACTAGTGATGTTTAGTATATTTTCATGTGCCTGTTGGCCATCTGTATGTCTTTTGAAGAATGTCTATTCAGGTATTCTGCCCATTTTTAATCAGTGTGTTTGCTTTTGTTTTTTTGCGGTACGCGGGCCTCTCACTGTTGTGGCTCTCCCGTTGCAGAGCACAGGCTCCGGATGCGCAGGCACAGCAGCCACAGCTCATGGGCCCAGCCTCTCCGCGGCATGTGGGATCCTCCTGGACCGGGGCACAAACCCGTGTCCCCTGCATTGGCAGGTGGACTCTCAACCACTGCGCCACCAGGGAAGCCCCTGTTTGCTTTTTTTGATGTTAAGTTATATGAGCTGCCTATATATTTTGCATATTAACCTGTTATGGGTCATATCATTTGCAAATATTTTCTCCCATTCATTTTGTCGATGGTTTTCTTTGCTGTTCAAAAACTTTTAAGTTTAATTAGATCCAATTTGTTTCTTTTTGCTTTTATTTCTTTTCCCTCATAGAAAACTTTGCTTTTCCCTTGATGCTTTTATTATTCTCTCTTTATTATCTTTTTTTTTTTTTTGACATTTTAATTACAATATGGTTTGGTGTATTCCTCTTTGGGTTGATCCTGTTTGGGACTCTGTTTTCTTGACCTGGATGCCTGTTTCCTTTCCCAGGTTAAGTAAGTTTTCCATTATTGTCTTGAAATATGTTCTCTGCTCCTTCCTTTCTCTCTCCTCCTTCTTGGACTCCTACAATGTGAATGTTAGTACACTTGATGTTGTCTCAGAGGTCCCTTAAACTGTTCTCATTTAAAAATTTTTCTTCTTTTTTCTGTAGTTTCAATAATTTCCACTACTCTGTCTTCCAGTTCCTTGATCTATTCCTCTGTATCATCTAATCTGTTGATTCTACATCTAATCTAGTGTATTTTTAATTTTAATTATTGTATTTTTCACCTCTGTTTGGTTCTTTATATTTTGTAACTCTTTGTTAAAAACTTCTAACGTCTCACTCTGTTCATCCATTCTTCTCCAGAACATCTTTGTGATCATTACCTTAAACTCTTTATTGTGTAGATTGCTTATCTCCACTTCGCTGGGTTCTTCTAGGGTTTTATCTTGTTCCTTTGCAACATATTCCTCTGTCACCTCATCTTGCCTAATTTGCTTTTTTTAAATTTCTATGTATTTGATAGGTTGTTATGTTTCCCAGTCTTGGAGATGTGGCCTTATGTAGCAAATGTCCTGTGGGGTCCAGCAGCACATTCCCCTGTGGTCACTTTAGGGCTGCCCTCTATGTGGGCTGCATGGGTCCTTCTGTTGTGCCAGGTTAATTACTTTCGGCATAGTGGTAGACATGGCTGGCCCTTGGTCTGGTTGGTTCCCAGGTTCTGCCTTTTGCAGTGGCTGCCAGTTGCTGGTAGATGGGGCCATGTCCTGGTCCTGGTGCTGTACCAGAGGTGGGTGGAGCTGGGTCATGAAGCAATTGGTTAGAGAGTCCTTGGGTGTTCTGTGGCTAGTGTTGGCCCCCTGGTGTGTGGAGCTGGGTCCCAGGGTGGCTGACTCTGCTCCAGGCATCCCAGAGATAGTGTCGGCCTGCTAATGGGCATGGCTGTGGCTCAGGGAGGTCCAAGGCTTGTGTTGTGTGTCCTGAATCCTGACACATCTGGCTGAAGGGTCCAAGGTGTCCTAGAGCTGGGGTTGGCGTGCTGTTTGGTGAAGCCAGGGCTCAGGGCATCCCAGGGTGGTGGTGGCCTGCTGGTGGGTGGGGCTGTCCCTGCCCTGCTAGCTGCCTGGCCTCAGTCAACCCAGGACTGGTGCTGAATGGCTAGTGTGTGGGTGCAGGTCCTGGAACTAGAAGGAGTATTCCAAAATGGCTCTTACCAGCACTAGTGTCCTCATAGTGGGATGAGCTCCCCAAAATGGCTGCTGCCAGTGTCTATGTCCCCAGAGTGAGCTCTGGTTGCCTCTGGTCACTCTGGGAGGCTCTCCAAGATCAGCTAGTGGGTCTGACCCAGGCTCCTTTCAAATTACTGCTTCTGCCGTGGGTCTTGGAAGGTGTGAGATTTTTAGAATGTACTTTATGAATGGAGTCTGTTTTCCACAGCCTCCCAAGCTCTCCCAATGCAAACCCTGCTGCTTTCAAAGTCAGGCGTTTTAGGGGCTTATCTTCCCAGTGCAGGACCCCCATGCTGGGGAGTCCGATGTGGGGCTCAGACCACTCACCCTTTGGGGGAAACTTCCGTAATTGTAATTATCTTCCCATTTGTGGGTCACCTACCTGAGGTTATGAGTCTTGACTATACTGCAACTCTGCCCCTCCTACCCATCTTGCTGTGGTTCCTTCTTTATATCTTTAGCTGTAGAAGATCTTTTCTGCTAGTCTTCAAGTCACTCTCATGGATAGTTTCTCTGTAAATAGTTGCAATTCTTGTGTGCCTAAGGGAGGAGATGAGCTCAGGTTCTTCCTACTCCACTGTCTTGGCCACTCCCACTACTCCTTTGGCAAATTTTTAATGATAGGTCTGCTAGGGACAAATTCTTTAGTCTTTCTTTTTCTGAGAATGTCCTTATTTTCCCTTTATTCCTGAAAAGTAATTTTGTTGCATATGGAATTCACAGTTAACAGTTGTATCATTTCTTCTGACCTTCGTAGTTTCAGGTGAGGAATTCACTATCATACAAGTAGATGTTCTCCTACAGGTAATGTGTCATTTTTGTCTGAATACTTTCGATATTTTTTCTTTGATTTAGTTTTCAAAAGTATAATTATGCTGTGTCTTCATGTGCATTTCTTTTAGTTCTCTTAAGTGGGTTTTATTCAGCATTTTGAATCTGTAGGTTTATGTCTATTGGCAAATTTGGTAAATTTCCAGCTATTATTAGTTTTTAAATCTTCTTTTATCCTCACTCACTTCCTCTCCTTCTGGGACTCCAATGTTCCAAATCATTGTCTCTTTTGTTATTGTTCCTCAGGTCCCTGAGGCTCTGTTGATTTTTCTCTCTGTTATCCAGATAGGGGAAATTCTATGATCTGTCCTCAAGTTCATGGATTCTATCCTGTCATTTTCACTCTATTATTGGCCCATACATCTAGGTTTTAATTCTGTTGTATTTTTCAGTTCTATAATTTTCATGTGTTTTTAAAATATAATTTCTATTTACTTATTGAGGTTTTCTATTTTTCTCATTTGTTTCATAATAATTTGTAATTGCTTATTGAAACATTTTTAAGATGGCCATTCTAAAATCCTTATCAGATAATCCCAACAGCTGATTCATCTGAGTGTTGGCATCAGTTAACTTGTTTTCTCATTCAAGTTGTGATTTTCCTGGTTCTTGGTATGATGGGTGATTTTTCTTTTTTTTGTTCTGGAAATTTTGGCTATTATGTTAGGAGATTATAAGGCACTTTTAAATCTTTTATTTTGGTAGGTAGTCACCCTGTTTATGTTTAGCATGCAAATCCTAGCCTAATTTCTTGGGCTGTGGTCCCAAAGGAAGTTTAATTTCAGAGCCTTTGCAGTGCTATTTTGGTCTGCTTGATTTATTGCAGGGGCTTTCCTAGTGTCTGCTGGTGCTGTTTGAGGGGGTGGAAGGAATTTCAACAGATTAGATTGGCTGGTCTTCCCAGGCTTGGTGTACTTCCTACCCCAGCCCACTGCCCCAGTGTCTCTTGTTGGGGAGAAGATTCTTAGCCCAGTCAGGAAGGAGAGCCCTTCTGGGGCCTGGCACTTGCGGTGGTGGGACTTGCCTGCCTGTGAGGGATGGAGAGCACTCCTGGGCCAGGAGCTTGCTGTGGAAGGATCCCCCTTGCCAGTGCCTCACAGCCACCTCGAATCTCTTGGTGGGGGAGGTAACTTCAGGAGAATGAGTGCACTTTCTCTGCCTGCTATTGTCAGCATGGCTCTCTATCCATCACACTTGCCAAGGCTCTCAGTTTTGCCTGGTGTTGGTGGTGTTTTGATTTAGGGAGGAATCAGTGTCTCTGGGCCAACTTCTGTTGCAAGGTTGTGTGAGGGTCATGAATGATGGAACTGGATTGCCCTCATCTGCTGGGTGGGGAGTCAATATAATGCCCTGTTGCTGTGTTGTTTCTCAGGTCCAGAGGTCCCTAACTAGTTTGCCTTCCTCTTTACATCTTTCAGAGTTCTCCATTTGTTGTCTGTTGTATGATTTTCAGAGTTTATAATTGTACTTGGCTGAAAGGAGTAGAGAGAAAAAGTCTATGCCACATCCAATTATCTTTTTCTTAATCATTCTCTGGAGAACGATCACAACCAGCTCAGGAACTGGCTTAGTCTTTTAGGTTGCATGATGTGGCTGGATCTGGATAAGAAGGCAGGTGTAGGACTCTGTTTTTCCTACACCTGGCCTGGGCTCAAGGGCCAGTGGCGGAGGCAAAGCCAACAGGAAAAAGTGCTTTCCTTTTCTCACAAACTGAAGTTTCTTATCTCTGCCTGAGGGCTTCCTCCAGCTGCAGAGTATGCTCAGTCCATTAACAGGCAAATAGGAAGTGCATTTTAGTGTATCTAAAATTATACTTTCATACAGCTGATTTAAAAAAACAGACCCAAGGTGAAATCTGATTTGATTAATTACTGTTATTACATCAGAAAGACAATTTAAAACCTACATTTTAAAGATATGTTTTTAAGCTTGGCTTGAGAAGACTATGGATATAGTTTTTGTCTAGTTGAGAGGAATTTAACCTGAAAATAATCTAATACATAGAAAGCCTATGAAGCTTTTTAGGAGGTTGTACTAACAGGTAGGCTACCAACTTGGACTAAAATGAACTTAAAGCTTTTCATATGCAAACAGGGTATAATTCTTATGCAATTGTCCACAGGAAGGAAGAACATCTCAGAGGGCTGAGTCAAGAGCCAAAAGGGCCAAACTATGACACAAACAGAACAATAGACTAGGGAGCCATTTCTAGGCAGTAGGATCTGGCCTTAATCAAAGTGCATTCCATGTCCCCAGAGTAAGGGAATCTTGCAATATTTTTCCAGGTGGATTTCAGAATTGTTATGGACCAGGGACTGCTTAGCACCTCACATTCCTCTCATTTTGAAAGGAGTCTCTATAGTGGTTATTCTATCCCTATCTTACTATTGCATTTTCGGTGTGTGAGGACAGATAACTTGTCTTTTTACTTCATAGGTCTTTAGATCAAGAGCCACATCCAGATCAGATGAAGACCATGAGATCCTGAGCTACAAGGTTGATGCCATACTGGATGAGACACTGGGGATCCTAGATTGAGGTGAACATGTTTTGCAAGTGGGAGGGATATGAAATTTATAGTTAGAGGGATGACTCTGATTGAATAAAAAATGGCCACTCATTCTTTTCTCCCATCATAAGTGAAATTTATTTCTTCACTCAGTGAATCTGTACAGGCCATGTGACATGCCTTGGCTAATGGGATATTAGCAAACAAGGCAAACAGAGACTTGAAAGGCATTTGTCTTTCATGGCTGGGATCCTCCATCCTCCAATTTCCAAAAGCACTTTCTTCACTTCCTTCTGAGCACTCATGGGTAGTGTGATTTTTTTCTAATTGTCAGTTCAAGGTAATTTAGACTTCCTCTATGATGATCACTGAAATTCAATGAGTCTTTACCACTTCTAGATTCCTAAGCCGCTCCCACATCTCTATGTATTTGTTATGGAAGCACTCCATTTCCAGCTACCAAACTCTTTGTAAGTTATCTATAATCATTTGCAATCATTTGTAAGTTATCTATAATCATTTGCAATCTCAAAATTTGGCAGTTGAAAAAAATACACAGAATTCTGAACTGGGCATGACTTAACTGTGTCCTGTTTCATGGTCTCTAGCAACAGTGGAATCAAAGTGTTGGCCCAGGGCCTGCAGCTCTACTGGGAAGGATACAATTCCAAGTCCATGTGGTCACTTGCAGGATTCACTTCCTTGGGGGTTGTTGGATTGAGGGCTTCAATTTCTCACTGGCAGTTGTATGGAAGGCTCCCTCAGTTCCTTTTTACATGGGCCTTCCCAACTTGGCAGCTTGCTTCATCAAGGTATGCAAGCACAGAAGGCAATAGAGTCAACTAGCAATAAAGAAGTTGAAATCTTTTGTAACCTAATCCTGAACTTTTTGTGGTATTCTATTGGTTAGAAGCAAGTTATTAGGTTTAGCCCACATTGAAAGGAAAGGGATTACACAAGGGTGTAAAATCCAGGATGTGTGATCACTGAAGGCTCTTTTAGAAGTCTGCCTATCACAAGGAGTCAGGAAGACAGAAAGGTTTGAGTATTTTTTGGCTGTCCCTTCTCTGCTTTGAGACACATTCCTGGTAGTGGCTGCATCTCTGCTGATGGACTGCCAATACACCGTGGCTCCAGGAACATTATTTTATTCCCTTGCCCTTCAAACCAAGGGGTGGAATGTTTTCTTATCATTGGTAGTTTCTGGTTGCTTCAGCTGCTCCTTGTTATTGCCCTCAAGCCTACTCTTCTTCTATATGTGGTTTATTAAAGACTCTTGTTCCAAACTCACCTGAGTTGAATTCTGTTTTCTGTTGGAACTCTGACTCATGAAGACAATTTCTGCCACAAAGAAGTCTTTATTTTTATGGAGTCAAATTTTCCAATTTTAATTTTTTTTCTTTTCTTTTTATTGTCATACTTTGAAAGGCTTTCCCTTCTTTCAGATAAGATGTAACAAAAATTGTTACCCTACCTTCATGTCTATCTCTAGTATGTTTATGGTTTTATTTATTGTACATTTAAATATTCAATCCACTGAAAATACATAAGCAGTGAATTATTTCTCTTATGACTACCCATATATTGCAACATTATTTATTAATATTTATTTTCCCTATGAGAAATATCATCCATATCATATAATAAATTCCCATATATATTTATTTCTATTTAAAACAGCTATAACTTCTATGTTATTTAACTTAGATAAGACCATACGTAAAGATGAAAATATTTTTCAGTTCTTTCAATAAAGCTGACATAATGCTAATTCCCTAAATCCAAACAAAGCACGACACTGATGTCAACTTTGAATACAGATGCAAATGTTCTATATAAAATGTTTGCTATTTGAAATGAGAGCAGTGCATTAAAAAAAAATTGAGAATAAAATGGAATTTATTCTGGGAATGCAAAGATGATTTAATACGAAAAAATCTTTCATCAAATCTCATGATTTTAATGTCTCCTGATTATGTCATCAGCTACTGAAAAGACATTTGGTATAATGTTAAAAGTGTAGCAATCACTTTTGACAAAATCTTAAAATAGGAATAAAATACTCTATTAAATTTATAAAGAGCATATTCAGAAAGTCAATAATAAACTTTAACTAAAATTTGAAGATCAGAACGTCTAGGAAGACTCACGGTTACATCTATGACTCCATATTGTTTGGTGGTCCTAGCTAATGCAATTAGAGAAGGAAATCCACATGAGAAGAAACCAAACTATATTCAGTTGCTAATTTTGTGATTCCATACTTAAAATAAACAAAAGGTTAAGAAAACTTCCCAGAATTAATTTAAAAAATTACTACACTGGCTAGATATAAAATAAGTATATAGAGATCAATATGCTTCTTCTATATAACCAATACACACCCAGGAAAGCAAATGACAAAAATAATTCAAGCAACTTTTTAAAAACATTTATTTATTTATTTGGCTGTGCTGGGTCTTTAGTTGTGGCACATGGGATCTTCATTGCCGGGTTTGGGATATTTTATTTGAGGCATGCAGGATCTTAGCTGCAGTATGAGGGATCTAGTTCCCTGACCACGGATAAAACCCGGTCACCCTACACTGAAGCTCGGAGTCTTAAATGCTGGACCACCAGGGAAGTCCCCTGAAATGTTAGAATAAAAGCTACAAAATACCTAGGATAAATTTGAGACATTGTGTATGACATTTACAAAATTCTCTATAAAATACAACTGAGGAACATAAAACAAAACCTGAAAAAATGAATATGTATATTCAATTTTTAAAAAACAGAACGCCTACAAATTTTCTGGAGTTATGAATGGGTAAAGGATTTTAAATTTCACATAGACAACTAAATATCTGGGAATTGCCAAAAAATAATGAAAACAGCGAGGATAAACTGTTTTAATGGGACCAAACATTGGTTATAAAGCCATTGCAATACAAACAGCACAACTTTTACCTAAGAGCAGCCATCAATGAATCTAAGTATAAATAGAAATTTAATGTATGACAAAGATCACTGGAAGAATAAAGTTTAATCAATAAACTGTAGGATTACAATTGGCCACCCATGTGAATATACATCAATCAAAACCTCTATCCCCCAAAGCAAGCTACAGATTCAGTGCAATCCCTATCAAATTACCAATGGTATTCTCACAGAAATAGAAAAAAAAAACACCTTACAATTTGTATAGAAACACAAAAGACACCGAATAGCCAAAGCAATCTTGAGAAAGAAAAATGGAACTGGAGGAATCAGGCTCCTGGACTTCAGATTATACTACAAAACTACAGTAATCAAGACAGTATGGTACTGGCACAAAAACAGAAATATAGATAAATGGTACAGGATAGAAAGCCCAGAGATAAACCCATGCGCATATGGTCACCTAATCTACAAGAAAGGAGGCAAAAGTACACAATGGAGAGAAGAGAGCCTCTTCAATAAGTGGTGCTGGGAAAACTGGACAGATTCATATAAAAGAATGAAATTAGAACACTCCCTAACACCATACACAAAAATAAACTCAAAATGGATTAAAGACCTAAATGTAAGACCAGACACTATAAAACTCTTAGAGGAAAACATAGGAAGAACACTCTGAGATAAATCACAGCAAGATCTTTTTTGACCCACTTCCTAGAGTAATGAAAATAAAAACAAAAATAAACAAATGGGACCTAATTAAACTTCAAAGCTTTTGCACAGCAAAGGAAGCCATAAACAAGACAAAAAGACAACCCTCAGAATGGGAGAAAATATTTGCAAACAAGTCAATGGACAAAGGATTAATCTCCAAAATATACAAACAGCTCATGGAGCACAATATCAAAAAACAAACAACCCAATCCAAAACTGGGCAAAAGACCTAACTAGACATTTCACCAAAGAAGGCATACAGATGGCCAAGTGGCACGTGAAAAGCTGCTCAACATCACTAATTATTAGAGAAGTACAAATCAAAACTACAATGAGGTCTCACCTCACACTGGTCAGAATAGCCATCATCAAAAAATCTACAAACAATAAATGTTGGAGAGGGTGTGGAGCAAAGGGAGCCCTCTTACACTGTTGGTGGGAATGTAAATTGATACAGCCATAAGTTCTGTATGGAGATTCTTTAAAAAACTAAACATAGAACTACCATATGACCCAGCAATTCCACTACTGGGCATATACCCTAAGAAAACCATAATTCAAAAAGAGTCATGTAACCCAATGTTCATTGCAGCACTATTTACAATAGTCACGTCTGGAAACAACCTAAATGTCCATCGACAGATGAATGGATGAAGAAGATGTTGTACATATATACAATGGAATATTACTCAGCCATAAAAAGGAATGAAATTGGGTCATTTGTAGAGATGTGGATGGACCTAGAGTCTGTCATACAGAGTGAAGTAAGTCAGAAAGAGAAAAACAAATATTGTATATTAACACATATATGTGGAATTTAGAAAAATAGTACAGATGAACCTATTTCCAGGGCAGGAATGGAGATGCAGATATAGAGAATGGACATGTGGACTCAGACAGGGAAGGGGAGGGTGGGATGAACTGGGAGATTAGGTTTGACATAACAAACTACCAAGTGTAAAACAGATAGCTAATGGGAACCTGTGGTATAGCACACGGAGCTCAACTTGGTGCTCTGGGATGACCTAGATGGATGGGATTGCGGGGGGAATGGGAGGAAGGTCCAAGAGGGATATATGTATACATATAGCTGATTCACTTCATTTTATAGGAGAAACTAACACAACATTGTAAAGCAATTACACTTCAATTACAAAAAAAAAAACCCTTCTCTCCCACATTATGTTCAAATATTCTAGACGGGTGAAAGATTCAGATATACATCAATATAATAACATTATAATTCAATATAAGGAAACAGAAATTTGGTTGGGGATAACATTCCTTAGGAAGATTAGAACTCCAGAAGCTATATAAAAGAGAAGACAGACTTATTGGAGGAGATAAGAATTATAAATTTAGGTATGAAAAGCTGTTGTTTAGAAGTCCAAAGACCTAATGTACTAGGGAAAAATATCACATCTCATATTATATGTCAACAGAAAATATACCTAAGATTTAAAAAAAGGCCAAACACTTGTTAGAAAAATAGAGGCTATAAATTAGCAATGGACAAGAAAATACAAATGGCACAAATAAATAAGAGTTGTTCAACTTCAAATGTACTTAGAAATATTTTAATTAAAGCAAAATTTAGATAACAATATCACGTTTCATACTGGCCATGATTTAAGAGAAAAATATGAAGTGCTAAACAAAAAGGAAAATATGAAACTCTGCTATGCTGTAGATGGTAAAATGAATATTTTCAGAAATTAATTTCACAAAAATTGATTAAATATTTTAACCAAGCTACTTTGGAAATCTTTCCTATATAAATAAAATGCAAATGCACACACACACACACACACACACACACACACCAGATGTATAGACATACAAGGTTGTCTATTATGGCATTGTTTTCAGTAGCAAATGCTGCAAATAAACTGAATTATCTAAATGTTTAATATAGCAAATTGGCTTGATACGTTGTGGTATACTTATAATATGGAATATTACACAGTTATTTAAAAGAGTGGGATACATCTATGTTCCTTGACCTGAAGGGAGGTCCTGGTTATAGTGCTAAGCATAAGAAGCAAGCTGTAGAGTACTGTGTATGATATGATTCTATTTTGCTAAAATCCAATGAACAGCAATAACACTGTGTATGTGTATGTATGTGTGTGTGTGTGTGTGTGTGTGTGTGTGTGCATAAAAAGGTGGTGAAATACAACCAGGCTAACATTTACTATCTGAGTGAGGATAGGGATGTGATTATAATTTTCGTTATTTTTTTGCTCTAATTCTTCAGTTACAGAGAACTGCTTATACTATTTAAAAAGTTAATATCAATATCTTGTAATAACCTATAATGGAAAAGAACATGAAAAAGAAAAATATATATACATGCATATATTTATAGATAACTGAATCATTTTGCTCTAGACCTGAAACTAACACAATATTGTAAATTAACTATACTTCAATTAAGAAAGTTAAGAAAGAAATATATATTAAAATAAGTTGAGGTAAATATTAATTAATATATCTTGCCTTCCATGAATCAAATGCTCAGCATTTGAATAACTCTAAAGGGGACTTTGTTACTTCCTTTTGGGTTACATAAACATCTAGTAGTTTTTAATGTCCAAAATCAATTAGCTTGTGTACTTCACAATAAATAGAGTGTAAAGAATAAAAAAAAAAATAGCAGTGTGGTTGTAACAATGGGAAAACATCTGCAGTATTACAAAATAGGTGACGTTGCTGTCCACCTGGTGTTCCATTCACATACCTCTTTCCTTCTACTGGTGCCTCTGACTGTAATAAACACATGTCTTAAAGTCCATTCTTTTTTGTTTTTTTTTACATCTTTATTGGAGTATAATTGCTTTACAATGGTGTGTTAGTTTCTGCTTTATAACAAAGTGAATCACTTATACATACATTCCCATATCTCTTCCCACTTGTGTCTCCCTTCCTCCCACCCTCCCTATCCCACCTCTCTAGGTGGTCACAAAGCACCCAGCTGATCTCCCTGTGCTATGCGGCTGCTTCCCACTAGCTATCTATTTTACGTTTGGTAGTGTATATATGTCCATGCCACTCTCTCGCTTTGTCACAGCTTACCCTTCCCCCTCCCCATATCCTCAAGTCCATTCTCTAGTAGGTCTGTGTCTTTATTCCTGTCTTACCCCTAGGTTCCTCATGACATTTTTTTTTCTTAAATTCCATATATATGTGTTAGTGTACGGTATTTGTCTTTCTCTTTCTAACTGACTTCACTCTGTATGACAGATTCTAGGTCCATCCACCTCATTACAAATAGCTCAATTTCATTTCTTTTTATAGCTGAGTAATATTCCATTGTATATATGTGCCACATCTTCTTTATACATTCATCTGTCGATGGACACTTACGTTGTTTCCATCTCCGGGCTATTGTAAATAGAGCTGCGATGAACATTTTGGTACATGACTCTTTTTGAATTATGGTTTTCTCAGGGTATATGCCCAGTAGTGGGATTGCTGGGTCATATGGTAGTTCTATTTGTAGTTTTTTAAGGAAACTCCATACTGTTCTCCATAGTGGCTGTACCAATTCACATTCCCACCAGCAGTGCAAGAGTGTTCCCTTTTCTCCACACCTTCTCCAGCATTTACTGTTTCTAGATTTTTTGATGATGGCCATTCTGACTGGTGTGAGGTGATATCTCATTGTAGTTTGATTTGCATTTCTCTAATGATTAATGATGTTGAGCATTCTTTCATGTCTTGAAGAAACTTCTACAAGGACTCTGGAATTTGAATTGTCTGGCTGAGCTAAGAAGGCTGGGCAAGCCACCTGGCCACTAAAGCAACAGCAGACACCCAGTTAAGGAGTCAGAAGATGGGCATTCATAGGCAATTTTTTTCTTTATTGATTGTCTCTTATTTGGTCCTTTGCTGTCTTTAGAATTTTTCCCTTTGCTTGTGTTTTCAAAACCAGTGCAAAATCTGATACAGAGCTTTCAAGTATAAAATTCCAGAACCATCTTGCCTTGCTCCACATGTTCCAGTATCTGCAACTGTTTTATGATAAATACTTCTTTTTCCACTGCTTAAATCATGTTAGTTTGGCTTTAAATTTTTCCCAGCCCTCGGATTTTGAATCTTCCTGACTCTATCTCATTGTTATTGGTGTCTTTCCTTCTCCCCTGTTCAAATATATATACTGCAAATATTTTCAAATATGGGGCTTACATTTTAATTTCTTAACCACCTTCTTATTAGCTGAATATTTTAATTTTGGTGATCTCCAATTTACCAAATTTCTGCATCCTTTCAAAGAAGTCTAGCATAATTTAAAGTAATGTGATGGAGATATTCTCTTTTTTGTGAAGCTTTATAGCATTAGCTTTATATTTGTCTCAAATTAAATTTTATCTGTGGGATGAGGTAGGCATCAATGTTAATTTTTCTATACATGAAATCTACTTGTTTTAGTACCATTTATTGAGAAATCTTTTCTTTTTACCCATTAAATTGCTCTAGTTCTCTTGCCGAAAATCAATTGAACATATATACATGTAAGTGTATTTCTAGACTCTCTATTCTGTTTCATTGACCTATTTGACTATCCTTATGTCAATATCACAATGTCTTGATCAATGCCTTTTTAATAAATTTTGATATTTGCTGCTATATGCCTTACAACACTATACTTGTTCTTTAAAGTTTTTGTTTTTTTTAACTACTGTAGGTTGTTTTCCATATAAATTTTGGAATTATCAGTTTCTACAAAAAGGTAGATTTTGATAGGATTTAGATTGGTATTGTGTTGAATTTCTATGTTAACTTTGGGTGAACTGAAATGAAATATATTAAAAATTCCAATCCATAAACATGGTATATTTACTCATTTCTTTAGCAACAGTTTACAGTGTGGATTTCTGAGTTATAGATTCCTTAGGATTTTCTACATAAAAGATCATGTCATGAATAAAGATATTTTTATTCTCATCTTTGTTATGTATTATATTTTTCTTGCCCTTTTGTTCTATTTTCTCTAGTACACTTTTTGTTTTTGTTTTTTTTTTTGTAGTACGCGGGCCTCTCACTGTTGTGGTCTCTCCCGTTGCGGAGCACAGGCTCTGGATGCGCAGGCTCAGCAGCCATGGCTCACCGGGGCAGCTGCCCCGCAGCATGTGGGATCTTCCCGGACCGGGGAACGAACCCATGTCCCCTGCATCGGCAGGCGGACTCTCAACCACTGCGCCACCAGGGAAGCCCTCTAGTACACTTTTGAAAAGAAGTGGTAAGAGCCTTGTTCTCAGTTGTGGGGAAAGTACTCAATATTCACTTTTGTGTATGATGCTATCTGTAGATACTCTGTAAATGTCTTTATCAGATTAAGGAAGCTTCCTTCTCCAACTTTTTTGCTGAGATGTTTTCATTTAAAAAATGTTAATAGATATTGAATTTTATCAAATGCTTTTTCAACATCTATTGAGATGGTAAAAGATGGCCTTTTTGTTAAGTTGAGGAATCATAGTCTTGATTTTCTAATGTTGAACTGACCTTGCATTTCTGAGATAAAACCTACCTGGTTATGATTTATTAATATTATAGAATTTTTAAATGTTGCTAGATTTACCCTGTTTATATTTTGTTCAATATTTTATATCTGATTATGAGATTTATTGGTATATCATTCTATTTTGATGTATTTGTTTTTGGTATCAGGTTAGTGCTGCCCTCACAAAATGAGTTGAGATGTATTTCTGTTTTTTCTATTTTCCAGAAGTATTTGTGCCAATTATTATTTTTTTTAAAGTTTCACAAAATTCATCAGTGAAACCATCTGGATCTCAAGTTTTCTTCTGGGGAAAGTTTTTTATTATGAAGTCAACTTTTAAAATAGATATAG
This sequence comes from Phocoena phocoena, assembly GCF_963924675.1. Lineage (NCBI taxonomy): Eukaryota > Metazoa > Chordata > Mammalia > Artiodactyla > Phocoenidae > Phocoena > Phocoena phocoena. The sequence goes on from NC_089231.1 coordinate 42,305,103, forward strand.
GCTATTTGGATTATCTGTTACCTTTTCTGTCAGTTTTGCTAAGACTTAACCTTCTCCCCCAGAATTTTCCCATTTGAACCATGTCATCAGATTTATTAGCATAAAGTTGTTTATAAATGCCATGACTATACTTAATATCTATAGGATGTCTAACAATGTGAATTTTTCAATTCTGATACTGGTAATTTGTATTTTCTCTTTTTTTCTTGATTAGACTTGCTAGAGATTCATAAATTTCATTAAACTCTTAGGAGGACCAAATTTTGGCTTTGTTAATATTATTATTTGATGTAACTTTATAATGACTTTAATAGAAGCTAGCTTATAGTCATGTAAATATGAACTAGTAAAACTGGAGGTACAGAGATTCAAACACAATTCTTTCTGATTCCAATGTCTGATCTCTTTCCATTTCTCTATTAGATCTCCTATTTCTCAGTTAGACTTTAGTTGTAGAAATTGCAGCTCTGTACTTTTTATTTACAGCATAAAGATTGTTATATAGAATTATTTTCTGAATAGGTGTAGCACAGCTTCATTTTAGTTTAAAAAATTCATACAATTATCATTGTAGCTCATCATTCAGCATGAATAAACAAAAGAATAATAAGAGAAAAATCACAAGACTCTTCCCTAATACCATCTACCATTTATTCTCCTAGAGCCATTGGTTGTCAACCTGCTTATGTAAAACAATTTAGAAGTTCTATTCTCACATGGAAACAGCTAGGGAAAAGAAGTGGTTCTCAACCAGATAAGGGTATCAAGCTCAATTTAGGAAGTTTTAATCTGATGTCTGCTATTCAATCCATATCTGCTAAATCAAAATAATAAGGGGTGAGCCCCTGACATGTATGTTTTGGAAAAGTTTCCCTGGTGAGTATAATGTACTCCTCTGGTGAAGAATCTGCCTAATTATTTAAAAAGTTATGTTATGCATGAGGTAAATTATATGTGCCATAGGCTATTATATGTTATTAATAGTATTTATTCCTTCGAGTTTTTGGTAATATGCACTGGGTGGGATAGCTAATCTAGGTTATTTGTACGGCAATGAAGGACTAATTAGTTAAATTCTTTGGTTAATACATATATCTTCTATTATTCTACAATGTCAGAATTGTTGATATTTTATGTTTTTTAACTTGATTTTTGCTGTGAAAACATGCATACTTCTGTAGATGCAGAGAATAAAAGCTCCAGGAGCTAGGGGCCTGAGTGTGATGATATGAACAAGACTGGACGCAAGATTTAGAAGAGGCACAAAACTGGCTGGTCTAGTACAGGGGTTCTAACACTGGGACTATTCTAGAATATTGATTAATATTGATTCTGATTCACCAAGAGGTTACTAAACAAAATGGAACACCCAAACTAACCTTAAGAGTGGCCCAGATAGAACCATAGAGTGAACGTACACTTACCATCTTCTCCAAATGTAAGATAGTACAGGTATATAGTACTGTACATCTGAGATCACCCTTGAGCTGACTTTACTACAAGATGGGGATTTTTAGACCAGTATTGTAAAATTTCCTTCAGGCAACACTTTACCTGGCAAGCCTTTCAACATGTTATCCTCTAAAAGCCACCACTAAAAGTCTCCACATTAGAGTTATTGCTTATAACTTAGAAAACAAATACAGTGTTTTAATAAAGAGTACACAAGCTTGCATTATAATTACTGATACTTCTATTGACTTCATCATAGTTGTGAATGTGAACAACATACTCATATTGAATTACCTGTAGAGTATATCAAACTGTGTTAGAAGGGAATTTAAAAAAATATATTTATTTATTTATTTGGCTATGCCAGGTCTTTAGCTGTGGCATGAGGGATCCTTTGGTTGTGGCATGTGAACTCTTAGTTGTGGCATGTAGGATCTAGTTCCCTGACTAGGGATCGAACCTGGGCTCCCTGCATTGGGAGCACAGTCTTAACCACTGGACCACCAGGAAAGACCCTAGAAGGGAATTTTTAAACATTTAATTTCTTTTTAAACATTTAATTTCTTACTATCCATAGTCATATAACTTTCAGTAAGTCTTGATAATAAAGACAAATGTAATTGAGGAATAAAAATATAAATGAGGGCAATGTATATAAAATTATAATATTTATGGTTTTAAGTACATATACAACCAAAATAAAAGGGGTTATGATTTTTTTTTGCTCCCTAAAAATAGAGTTGTCAGTAAAATAAAGGACACCAGTTAAATTTAAATTTCAGATAAACAACAAGTAAGATTTTAGTAAGTATCTCCCAAATATTGCCCTGGACACACTTATGTTAAAAACGTATCCCTTGTTTATCTGATATTTAAATCTTATTCAGCGTCCTGTTTTTCCCTTCTAAAAATGGGAACCCAGTTGAAAAAGAAAATACTTCATCTTCAAAAGTTACTAAGGATATTTAACAAAGTTTATTTTAAACTAAAGATTTTAGGTAACTTATTTGAATTATAGTCTTCTTTTCCTTACTAATTTGTCCCTCTTTAAATAGGTCACACTTGTGTTAACATGAAAATTGCTGTCTAAGAGAAAAAAGTTCACAGACTTCTTATTTTCAAGATCTAATTCATCAAGGTCACTCACACCTACAAAAACGTTTCCAAGTGATTAAAACAGATGGGGAAAGGTGCCAACATTCAAAGATTTATCTTGACACAATTTATAACTTCTATAAGCTTTTTCTTTGGTTGCTTTCTCTATGTGAGTTTGTTCAGCCATAGTCTAGATGTTAAATGCCAGAGTTCTCTGACATTTTGAGCCAGCCAAGGGAATTTTCTTCCTTTCTCCTATAAAAAGGTTCTGTTGGTGCAAATTTAAGCCCAAGTGAGATGTTTGCAATTAACTGTAGAATGCAGGCAAAAAAGCAGCAAACTAGAATAAAAATGCCTCCTTGTATCCCAGTCATAAACTTTCCACAGTGAAATCATTCAACAATTAAATTATGCTCTATACATGCTCCATCTCAGATCATATTTTAGAATTTAGATTTATTATTTAAAATATGGGTAGAAAGTTGAAAGTTAAACAAATTATCTACAAAACAATATTTTCTATGCTAAGCATAGGAGCTTTTCTTTATAACCCACAGAGTGTCTTTGTGATTTGGCTGTAAAAACAACTCATTTTTTTCTATAGATGCAGAGAATATAGCCTCCAGTTCTTTTTCATCCTTCTAATTAAATACTCTCTGAATAAACTGGAATCTTACTTGAAACCAAATTATAGTATTAACATTCAAAGTAAAATTAAAGAGCATAATTTAATCACTGCTTGTTGCAAATTTGGTCATCATTCCAAAAACTAGGAATCTGTCTAAGGCTGAACTATTTTAATGTTTTGATGTAATCAAAACTGAAAACTCATGAAGTTCAAAAACTGCTTTATTCTTGGGCTTATTTTGGTCATAACCAGCTAAAGCAAGGCATCTAGACTTTAGTACCTTTGTTGACAGAAGTTAGAAGTGCTATGCAAGTGGCATTTCTCTCAATCTAAGGTGGAATTTAAGAATCTTTCAATATAGAATAATATTGACAGTTACCTTTATTATAATGGACGCAGCATAAATTTTGCTTAATAAAATTCTAAGCATCACATCAGAGATCACCCTTCTTACTATACCTCCCTCCTCCTTCCAGAATCACTCTCTATCCAGTCCTAGTTAGATGCACATACCCCCCCCCCATTTATCACATGTATGCCTCTACATTCTAAGTTTTGGTATATTTCTCTATTTCCTACATCCACTCCTAGCTCATACAAGGAAGTGTCAGTGTCTTTCATCTACAGTGAAAGAAAAATACATGTTTATGAACCAATCACAAATGTCATTAGCTAATTAATAAGAACAGCTCAATGACAAGTTCAACGGAGTAGGAAAAATAGTATACTGTTAAATCAGAATGAAAAAAGATAACAGATACTTTATGTGAGTATAAAAACAATTATTAGGTCATAATTCTGGCAATTAAAGAAATAAAATCTGGGGAATGAGAATTAAGTTTGGTTTTAATAAAGGGCAGAAAGTCAGATTATTTATTTTGAGTTGTAATTATGTTGAAAATTGAGAGAAATATATGTACTTATACATACATATTTACAGATATTTTAAATATATATTTAATGAGAAACTTTTTCTTTGTATGTATGTATACATGCATATTTACTCTGTATACATACAGAGGATACAGATATACAGGAGAAACATACAGCTTCTCATTAAACTTGTCTTTCTACATATCTCTCTTTCTATCTCTTATCTCTAAATCCAACGAATTTGTGGCATTTTCACAAATTTGTCTAAAAAACTCTATTAAAATATATTTTAATGGTAATATTTTTCATGGTAGAAAATGTGGAAAGTACTGAAAAATCAAACACAGAATAAATATGGTTTTGACTGACAGAAAGTGACAGCAAAGTGGGCAGACAGTTATTTGAAGCTCAAAAATGTGTGATCCTTTTACAGTATTTTGATCTAAGTATATTGGACGCTTGGCATGTGTGCTAATCTGGACTAGGGAGTTAAGAAAAACAGTGAAGAGGGAAGTTCACGGCTGGCTCTACAGCCTTTCCTCAAGTTTCATCTGATGACTCCAGGCAAATTCTCTTGCAACATCAGCTAAAGGTATTGTTAGTAGATTACCTATACTTGATCCAAGATAAAAGACTCTTAGGTTAAGTTCTGTATATTAGAACACGCCTTTTTACTTCTTCATTGAGGTTAATGATCAGTGGTACTGATGAGATAAAGCTGCCCAGATAATTGGGACTAGTGCAGTACAGCTGAGGAGAAATGCCTGGGAAACTGGAAGCTATGTCTGGGTGGCATGAGACTTCTGCTCTGTTCTTGCTGTGCATGCGCCACCATTTCCTGTCCTTTATTTTTTTCCTAAGTCAAGTGAAGTTGGTGCTGGGTGAAGCTATTATGCCTCATTAGTTTAATTATGGAAAAATTCAAAAGACTGGCAGGTAATGGTTATCTCTTAATGATTTTTAGCAATGCCCTAAGTGGATAAACTCAGGACATACGTAACCTGTCGAGCCTGTTGGAAAACAGAAAGGTCAGAAAATAAAGCCGTTTTTAGTTTCCTGAGTATGTACATTGAAACCGTAAATGTTGGGGAAAACAACAAACAACAACAACCACATTTTCTACTCCAGGCAGAAATTGATACTACCAGAGGTAGCAAAGTCTCAGCCTTAGAAGAATATTAGATTGGGGTCCCAAGTAGCAAAAAATGAGATTAAAGTATTGCCTTCCCACTAAATACTACGCTTTAAAAGTGCATCTAGTTAATGGCCATTAAGCGAACGAGGCAGATTACAGATAGGTATAATGGTCTGCTGATTAAAGATTAGGTTCTTCAGGTTTATTGACTATGTTTAGACCATGTTTGTAGGTACTTAAAAATGACAAGGCACAAATAAAATAAAAACCTAATACCTTTTTGAAGACACCATATTGCCAAAAATCGTCAGGCCAGGCTAGCAACAGCTGTGACTTTTTTTTTTTTTTTTTTTTTGCGGTACGCGGGCCTCTCACTGTTGTGGCCTCTCCCGTTGCAGAGCACAGGCTCCGGACGCGCAGGCCCAGCGGCCATGGCTCACGGGCCCAGTCGCTCCGCGGCATGTGGGATCTTCCCGGACCGGGGCACGAACCTGTGTCCCCTTCATCGGCAGGTGAACTCTCAACCACTGCGCCACCAGGGAAGCCCAACAGCTGTGACTTTTAAAAGTTCAGGCATTTCTTAAAGGTGAGTTCAGTTTTGGAAGGGATGAGTTTGAATACTTAAGTATCATAAGTGTACATGTCCCATAATAGCTATATTTGCTACTTTTATGCAAGTTCAAATTTGCATAAAGACAGAAGTTTGTAAATGTCAAACAATAGATAATTGTTAAAGTATATATAATGTATATATTTCAGTGAGAGTCTGCACTTTGGAAGGAGTGGTAATGGCAGAACAGAAATGTAAAACAAAAACTTAAGGGTCAAGTAGAGGAGGATATGAAGCAAAAAAAGCATGCAGAGGCCGAAGACATAAGAACAACTGAGCATACTGCATCAAAAGCCACACAAAGGCATGCCCTCACTTGTGTAAGAAGTTACTAAATTTCTTGAAGTCTTCCAAGACCTTATTAGGGAAGGGGCACTAGGATCTGGTGTAAGAAGATTGTTTTACATTGATGTTATTTTTACAGTATAGTTTTAAAATTTTATTTTAAGACATGTATGTATTACTTTTTCCATAAGGATAAAATTATTTATAAAAATAAAAGAAAACCCAACTGGAGGAATTGCTCTAGAATAGGAAGAATACTCATGGTCATATATAGGAAGGAAGAGGAGAAGTGTGTGTGTGGACAATTTTCTGGAAGAAATGGCAGAAATTTGAGAAAGTGCTGGCAATCTCACTTTTTATTTCAATTAATTACTAAGGAAGTTAAGGAATAACAAGTTATATAGGTGACTTTAGGTGAGTAGTGGTGATATGAGAAAGGGAGCTAAAAATGGATAAATGAAATGGTTGTTGAGTGGTGTGGAGTGCTCAGCTAACATGAACACCATGACGAGTATGACTTGCTCTTAAAGAGATTTCTATTTCTTTACATTGTTCCAAAAAGTTAAATAGAAATGTAGCTATTTTTCTATCTCATTTTCCTCTCCCTCTCTTTTTATTTAACATGGAACACTAATGAAGGGTGACTTTACAACTGTAATATTAAAAATATATATTATATTTCTGGTGAATTAACATTTTTATAATACACAGAAAAACCCTTTTATCCCAAATGGATTTGCCTGGTGATATATGCTTTGTCCTCTTAAATCAAAGTATTTTTGTTAGTGAGCATTGCTGTGAACAGAATAGATTACTAAAAATAAATGAAATTCTTTCTCTTTCTCTTTTTCTCCACACACACATGCACACACAGATGCATACACACACAATTTGCATATATCTTTGATGATTTTGAGAACAGACAACCAGAAACCAAAGTCTGCTGGGAGCAAAATTTACTGTTACATTTTAAATAGCCTGCCATTATTTATACTACTGCCATTTTGTGCTGTAACTGAATTTGTCTACTGTACTTCATTAGTGGCTTAATAGTACTCAATGCTTTCCTGAACCTAAAGTGCTGTGATAATTCAAGGTTCTTGCAACATTACTACCTTTGCTATATTTAGGATTATAAAGTTAGTATATAAGGCTATTTATTTTTTCAAAGCTCCTCTTCAATTAAAGTAATGTGCACTAGGTGAGGAGTGGTTTGGGAGCAGGGAAATGTTGTGGTTAGAGCTGTGCTTTGGGAACATTAATCTGTCAGTATTATGGAGTATGGAATGGCATCTACATGACTTGGCAACCAATTGGATGCTGAGCGGGGTAGGGTGGGAGGTGATGAAGCAAGAAGTCTTCAAAGGTGGCTCCAAGTCTTTTAGAGTTTGACTCTTTTTGGTGTCTTCAAACGTGACTCCACGGCCTTGAGTTGTATGTACTGTGAATATTAATTTGTATTAATCACAAAAGGAAGCAGAGGAATATCAGGTTTAGGGAAGATGCTCAATGTGTTTTGAATATATTCAACTTATGAGTTTGTGGAGATAAGAGTATTAGACAGTTCAGATCTGAGTTCAAGAGGGAGACTGGGGGGATACACAGGAGTTGCTTCACTGAAGTTCATAACTTCATGGTATATTTTCAACAAATGTTAATATAATATGTTGCATGGATGGATAACATAGTAAATAGACAATAAAGGAAAAACCATAAAACACGAGATGTAAACATTAGTGTCAGACCATGAAGACTTATAGAAAATGAAATCAATGTATTAGCTTCCCCACTAATCAACTAAAGGTTATTCTCCCTTTGAATGACAGGTACTACTTGTCCTTCAAAATAAACATTTTTCATATCTAGGAACTCTCTATCAGGGTCTGTCAAGGTTCATTCTTTACTCTCTTGCTTCCACCCTATAGTTTTCCTAATTCTTCCCTGGCTAAGCCCTTACTGCTTAGGGACCACTAGTATCTCTACTGTACGAACTCTGAATAATGACTTTTGTGTTTGGCAGTGAGTCTTCTTGGTCTGTTACACTACAACCATCTCTCTCGATGGATTTTCCCAGTACCTCCAACACCTATCAATACCCTGGTGGAAGTACAGACTTCTGCCCACTTCATGCAGCTTTTTGTTTTCTATTACCTTGATCAGCAGATTTAACTGCTCAGTAGCCTTGAACAAGTTCTTGCTTCTCAGCCCAACCGCACTTGAGCTTCTGACCCCTGTACCACTAGAAGGAAAGATCTCTTAGGCAAAGAACTGGGCAAATGTGCAGTTCACCTCCTATTTCTTCCTTCTTTCATGAATTATGATCCTGATTTGCCTGTTTTCTAATGCTCAAAAAGTGAGATACTTTATATATTTTGTTCAGTTTACAGTTGTATATGGTGGGAAGGAAATTCCTTTAGTGTAGATATGCCATCGTGGATGGACATAACACTCCCCAAGGCTACACAATTTCAATAAATAAATGTTTCTTAAAATATCCAAATTCATTTGTGTGTGGTGGTCCTCGAGACTACCTGCAGATTCAGCAATCCACCAGGAGGACTCATAATACAGTCGTCTCATGGTTGTGGTTTATTGACATCATAGCAAAAGGATACAAAGCAGAATTGGCACAGGGCAAAGGCTGTAGGGTGAAGTCTGCAGGAAACCAGGCACAAGCATCCAAGAGCCCTCTCCCAGTGGAGTCACGAAGGATCACTTAATTCCTCCAGCAATGAGTTCTGACAACAGGAGTGAAATGTCTACCAAGGAGGCTCATTAGAAATTCAATGCCCAGTTATTTTGGATTCAGTTCCCTATGCCTAGCATGTATCAAAGTTCCAGATTCCCATAAAGAAAGTAAGTGTTTAGTATAAACCGCCTTGTTTGCACAAACACTTTGGGCCCAGTGAGCCACCATATCATTTAGGGAATGGTGGGAACCCTCCTAAAACAGTAGTTCCTTGACGTCAGCCAAGGGTAAACCTTGCAAGTATCTAAGAATAGCAGTCTCAGACTTACGATAACTCTTTTCTGCACAATTTGATATCTCTTTTTCACCGAGATACAGAACTTAACATGATCTACTTATTTTATGAATCATGTCCCTCTATCTTGTTTTTCTGCCTGAAATTTTAGGCTTATGTTTTTCAAGAACAAAATAAACCACATATTTGTTTTTCAAGTAATAGTAAAATATACTGATGTAATTGACTATATATATAAATAGATATACAGTCCATCTTCATTGTTCCCAAATTCCATATTCACCTACTCATTAAAATTTATTTGTAACCCCAAAATCCATACCCTTGGCTTTCATGATTATTTGTGGATGTGCACTTAGTGGTGAGAAATTTGAGTCCACCAATACACGTATTTGTAGCTGAGGTCACACAAGGCTGGGCTCTGCATTCTTGCTTCAGCTCTCCTGCAAAGATGACCAGAGGATTAAGGGAGTAGGGGGCAGTGCAGCATATGGCAGGAAGCTCTGGCTCCAAGCAGGTTGGATGGTGTTTAAGTCCCCGGTCTGGCACCTGACAGAGGCGGTGGCCTCAGGCAAGTCACTTAAAACTTTTGAACTTTGTTTTCTTTTTTGTAAACTAAAGAAAATAGAATGTACCGGAATGAGTGATTTTTAGGATTTAAGATTATAATCTATGTGAGAGATATGTGTATTTCCCCTAGGAGCAATGGTTCAGTATTCACGAATTGAGTGTTCCCAGTGACTTTCTAGAATATAACTATTGTGAATGAGAATCAATGATATCTTTTTATCCCATTCCTTCATCCTGTATTGGATTTTCTTCTTGCTGAAGTTCAGGCTTTATAGATTTTATTGTGTGCCCAATACTGGCAAGCTATCTTAACCTTTTTCAACATAAAGTGAGTTAATTTGCCCTCCTTCTAGAGTAATAATTAGTAGGGTATCAAATTTTTGATTTAGGTTGACAATTTGCATACATTATTCCATTTTTTCCTGGCATGATTGAGCTGATAAGAAAACTGCTGTAGGTATAATTATTGTTCCTTTGTAAGTCATCAGTATTTTTCTGCAGGTGGCTTTTAAGATTCTTCTCTTTATCTTTGAGATTTTGCAATCATGCTATAATGTATCTATATGTTGATTTATTTTTATTACTCCTGCTTAGCTGTCAGAGTCCTTCTGGAGTACTAATTAATTTATTTATTCCTACAAAATTCTTTACCTTTACCTCTCAAAATATTGCTTTCTCACTAATTCCTCTATTTTTCTTCCAAATCTCGTTATGCTAAATCTCTTAACTGACTTCATATTTTTAAATGATGTTGCATTTCTGCATGCGTTCTTGGTTTTCCAATATATTGATTCTTTTAAAGTTTCCAATCTAGAGTTTATTTCTTTTTGCATTTAAAAAATGCTAATGACTATCTTCTTATTTCCAGTACTTCGATTAAATAATCTCATAGACTCATTCCTTTTTAATCTATTTCAGAGTTTCTTGCCTACTTTTATGGGTATTATTTCTTCAATTATTCTTACCCACTGAAATGTATGCTCCATGAAGGTAATGATTTTTGTGTGTCTTGTTTTATCTGCTCTATTCCAAGCACCTAGGATTGTGTCTGCCACTGAATAGGAATTTCACAGATATTTGCTGAATAGCATTTAGGATTCTAAAATATTTGAAGTATTTTGCCCAAACCATTCTAATTTTTTAATGTCACCTGAAATAAAGTCACTTCCAAACTGTTGATGTTTTTTTTCTTGTTATTTTTCTTATGTGTTTTGTAGTTTTGATTTGCAGATTTTTTTTTTTTTAATGAAATGTTCACATACTTCTCTCTCTCTCCTGGCAGTTGAGGATCAAGCTATCTGACTTCTTCTATTGCCACTTCAGGCTTTATGTTGCATGACAATACTGCAGATACCTTCAAGAGCGTCTCCAAGCTAAAAGGTGTCTTGGTTCAATTTCTGGGCAAGTGGTCACACTTACATCCTCTCATTCTCTCTAAAAACAGTTTCATATAAGCCATAGACCCAACCAGTGGTCAACAGCTTTTTTTTTTTTCCAGCACCTGCTCAAAAGTTGGAAAGGTGGTAGGCAGCATTTTAGAAGTAAGCTTGGCTCTGGACACTCTTTTTTTTAAATTGAAGTACAGGTGATTTACAATGTTGTGTTAATTTCTGCTGTACAGCAAAGTGACTCAGTTATACATAAATATATATATATATATATATATATATATATATATATATATATATATATATATGTTTTTTATATCCTTTTCCATTATGGTTTATCCCAGGACACTGAATATAGTTGCCTGTGCTATACAGTAGGACCTTGTTGTCCATCCATTCAAAATGTAATAGTTTGCATCTAGTAACCCTAAACTCCCAGTCCATCTCTCCCCCATCCCCCATTCCCCCTCCCGCTTGGCAACCACAAGTCTGTTCTCTATGAGTTTGTTTCTGCTTCGTAGATACATTCATTTGTGTCATATTTTAGATTCCACATATAAGTGATATCATATGGTATTTGTCTTTCTTTTTCTGACTTACTTCACGTAGTATGATAATCTCTAGTTGCAGGGTCACTGACTCTTCCTCACCTCTTGGCATGTGGGATCTTAGGTCCCCAACCAGGACCAGGGCTCGAACCCGCGCCCCTTGGAAGTGGAAGCATGGAGTCTTAACCACTGGACCACCAGGGACGTCCTGGTCACTGACTCTTAAAGAGCACTTTTAGTCCCTATTATTAATATAATTTAATTTCCAGGTGCTTCTGTTGGTTTCTGGAGCCCAAGAAGCTTACACCTTCTGCTCCTAGAAACATTTTGTATTTCTGTTTTGTTCCATGTCCTGAGGAATATCTAGCTTGTTTATGAGACCAGCAGTATTTAAATATTTTTTCTCTTTTTATAGTCTTGGTTTTAGCCTAGTAGTTCTCTAAATGTAAATATATCATGCATTTTACCCTAGTTCTTTATTTTTTCTCCATCCACATTCATTTCCTTCCTCTCTTGCATGTTAAGTGCTCTCTATGCTGGACTATTTCCATTACCACATATACATGCTATAAAATTTTCCATCTTACTAAAACCCTCCTTTATCTCACATCTCCCTCCAGCTACAGTTCACACTCTAATTTGGCTTTACATCACACACCTCACAATGGTTGTCTATACTGGCCAACTCCATTTCTTCTTCTCCTATTCTGTTCTCAACGCACTCTACTGCCTCACTGAAACCGTGCAGGTCAAGGACCTGCACATCCCCAAGTCACGGATTGTCAGTCTCGTGTGGCATACTGAAAGCATTTGACACTGTTCATCACTTCTCCCTTCTTAAAACTTTTTCTTTATTTCAGTTCTCCTGAGTGTCCTTTGCCTCACTTTTCACTCATTCTCAGGCTTTTTGCAGCACCCTTATCAAGTTTTCTGATTTTTTTATTAACGTCTGTTTGACCCAGGAATCACATTCAGACATCTTCTGTATTTATACTTACTCCCTAGGTGATCTCATGCAGCCCCATGCTTTCAAATGCTATACATATGATCATAATGCAATTATTTATAGTTTTAGGCCTACCTTTCTTCTTCATTTGGGACTTCACATCCCTTCTTGGATTTCTATTAGGTATTTTAACTTTAATATGTCTAAAATGAGACTGTTGATTCCTTTTTGAGCCCCTGTTAAAATTACTCCTTTCCCTGTGTCTACCATCTCAGTAAATGGGACCTATATTCAGTTGGATTAGGCAAAAATACCTTGTAATCTATTGACTTCTCTCTTCTTCTCAGAAACTACATCTAGTCCATCAGAAAATCCTGTTGGCTTTATCTTTAAAAACATATTCACAATCTGACCATTTATTACAATCACCATGGCTCAATGATGTTTAATTCTCCATAAGCTCTCACCTGGATAGCTACTTAACTCATTTTCAGTTTTCCCTTTTTGTTCCCTAGATCCTATTCTCCACACAACTGCCAGAATGTTCCTTCTAAAATGGAAGACAGATTACTTTACTCCCCTGCTCATAACCTTCCAATTGCTTCTTATCACACTTACACAAAAATCCGAAGTCCTAAGGCCTGTATGATTAGGATCTGTCTGCCCTTCTAAGCTCTATAGGATTGGGTCCTGGCTACTTAGCTACTTATTTGATGTTATTTCCTAGAACTCCTGCTCACTCACTGACTTCTGGACACACTGTCCTAATTTTTCTTCCAATAATACATCAAACTTTGTCCTTTCTCTACATGTGTTAGCAATGCATATTAGCTTCTATTTTATTGGTGAACAGGGTAATGAAGCCAGCACAATGCACTGGGTTTATATGCGATTTTTCCTAGCCAAAGGGAGCCAAAATATCGAGAGGTTACTTCAGCAGGAGAGAAAGCTTTGCTTTGCTCAGCTGGTACATTAGGGGTAAGAACCTACGCTAAGAAAGAAAAAGGCTCCTTTCCCAGCATCCCTAACCTAGCCAGATGCACCCCCAGCCTTGGGTAGCTCTCAGCTATGTGGGTTGGACTGTCTCTCAAGCCCATCGAATGACTGGCCCATGCTCTTAGAAGCTTATTGTCTTCTGCACTCTCTCAGCTCTTGACAGCCCTGTTCCGCTATTAAGCATTGCCAACTGATTTTCGACCTATTACTTTTGTGAACTTTAAATATTCACTATGGTTGCCTTCATTCAAACTTAGCTACCTGCCTGGGTGACCCAGTTTGTGGTACCAATGACTTCTACATTCTCTGATTTCACATTTGTACAGATTTTGCACGATCTGCTCTTAATCTTAATTCCCCTTTAAGGCCATATTTTTGCAGAAAGCAGTTCTACCCTCCACTACTAGTATAAATACAGTAAAAATAGCAGAAACACCTCATTTTCTTGCCTCTGGGAATTGGAAAATGTGGTTCCCTCAGTCAACGATACTCTTCCAAGTATTTATTCATGATTTATTTCCTCACTTCATTCAGCCTCTTTTCAAATGACAACTTCCCCAAAAGGCCTTCCTGTATAATACATCTCAATAACACCCACCCGCATTACTCTATCCCCTTAACTTCCTTTCGGCTCCTGACTTTATATGTATTCATTTGTGTATGAAGTAATTGACTGTCTCCTGCAGTAAAATGTAAGCTCCATCAGGGCAGGCCCTTTATGTGTTTTGTTCACTGCAATAAAAATATTTGGCAAATAGCAAAGTGCTCAATAAGCATTTGTTGAATTAATGAATAAATGACTCAATGCATGGATGGTTTCTTCTTATAATAAACACTTTTTTTCACAAAGAACTTTTGATGCAGACTACTTTGGGAAAACCATTTCTCATTTTCAACTACATATTAAATAAAAGAAATAATTTTAGACCTAAAAGTTAAAGTAATTTCCTGAGCTAATACATTTAGCCATAAACCAATGCTACTAACTTAAATATAATTGCTAAAATTCTTTTAACTAAAAAGAATTGCCTGAGGATGCTCATTGTCGTCGTTAATAATTTCAAGAGACTAAGTTAAAGCTCTGTGGCATGGTGGGAATGCTGGATCTTTAAATCAGAAAATTTAAGTCTAACTGACTATAGTAATATCCATACATTTGTTTAGTTACATTCTTTATTTTCCAGTGAGGTATCTGAAGGATCAATACTGGGTGATACAAACATTTAATCTCTTCAGTTATTTGTTCCTTTTAAGTTTGGATTTCACAGCCTATTTTTGACAACCCCCTATTAATCTTCCTTATTTCTCATGTATTAAGTGGAATAGTGAGCTCTCATTTCCCATTGGTTAAAAATCTGGGGGAAATAACAGGTTTGACCCTTACTAAGCAGAATTGAGCCATCCTGGACAGGCTTCTACGGAAAGTGTGTGGGAGTGGAGACACATGCAAGCTTACAGTAGAAACTAAGTAGAGGTACGTGAGGAAGGTCATAGGACTTGATTACAAAAATTGTACTTAAAATATAAAAGACAGTGATTTTAGAGTGAACAGTCTGTATTTTCCTATGTTTTCTCATATGTGAGGTGGTGTAGCAAAGTGGCTAAGAGTATGTCTGTAACTTAGCTGCCTGCATTTGACTGCTTTCTCCATCACCTACTGATTTTGTGATATCTTGGGGAAGTCTGCCTTTGTTCACTCACCTATAATAGTAAGTACCCCAGAGAATCACTGTGATGATTAAATAAATTAATGAATGTAAAGCATTTAGACCAGTGTCTGGTATGTAATAAATATTCAGTAAGTATAGTAAGTGTTTGCCATATTTCATTCTTCTTCCTAAATGAGGTTGGAAATCAATGGGATGAGCAGCAAAGCATTTAAGAATGCCAAAAAGAACAATAGCTAAATACAAGCTACTTACTAAATAAGTAAATGGAGAGATCCTTTATTTTTAATAATAAATTAAGGAGAATTTTAATCTTTCTGATGTAAATGTTTCCTGAATGAAGCCTGTAGACCATGTAGCCTTAGAAGCACTACTTTTGTTAGTGTGTGTTTCTAGCTAGGTGTATAAATCTCTCAATGAAAAATACATCTCGAAGCAGATAAATTTAATAAGATAGAAAATATAAAAGAACATTTTAACAGACAGCATGGCATTAAAATTAAGAATCATTTTTGAGCCTCTAGATTATTAAAAAAAATAATTAGTGACAAAAGCCTTGAAATTACTGTGTGTATATTAAAGAAGTGTCATTTCTACCATAAAAATTTCTTTTTTAAGATCTGGTGACTTGGTCATAAAAGCTGTCTTGGGGCTGAAACCCGGCATATGTTGTGTTCATTTGAAGCATAAATGGTTTTTCATTAGTTAGACATTTTCACTGTTAAATTTTGAAAAGCAAGAAAAAACATTACTTTTATATTTCTAATTTATTAAACTCTAATGGAAAGTACAGTTTTCTTCAAATGGAAATTTTTGTTTCAGAAGTCATGATTAAATTTTGAAGACTGCAAGGCAACACATGCACATAAACTTAATGGGAATTCTAGATTATAATTAGTTTAGCAATAGCATGTTGTGGCAGAGGAAGAATTTGAAGACCAAATAAGACATGTGGTAAATAGTCACTGGTTGGGCTGACACACCACAGGGGCTTCATTAAGGCTAATAACTGTACTATTCCTTTTGTGAAATTTATAAATTTTAAGTACACTCAATTAGAATTAATCTCACATTCAAGTAAGAGAAAATAACTGCAAATGTATCGCTGCTTTAAAAACATAACTTCCTGATGATATTGAGTTATAGAAATATGTGTTGAAGAGACAATTTACATAGCTTAAGCTGAATGGTGTTGATTAACCCAGTGTGCCATCTGGGTAAAATATTTTTTTGAAATTATACATTGAAATGCCTGTTGGTAATCAGAACAGAATTATGGATATTGAAAATTATTTCTGTTCCCTCTAATCTAAACTTTTGCTCAAATTGCCCTTAGTGTAGCACATTATGTGAATGTACTATATATAAGTGTGTGTTTACAGGTTTTGGGGTAGGATTTCTCAAGTCAGATATTCAAGGGGCAAATGTAACTTTTTACTTGTTTATTGAACAACCTCTGTGTTTTGAACATGTATTCTGACTGATGGCTGATAATTGACTCTAATCAGATTCAGGTAAGCTCTGACATCTCATTATTTTTCATTTCAATTGTAGTCAGTCAAATTAGAGACATCCAAAACTTCTTCCCATGATGGTTCGTCCCACTGTCGATGATGGGTGTGGCAGATCCTCTGTCCTATGATGCCAAACTGAGACAGGGCTCATTCTAAGGTCTCTGACTGTGAGCATTTTGTCTCACTGGCATCTGAAGCCATGTTTAAGGTCCCACTGTACCTTTTATTGGTTGGCTGTGGACTCTCATCACTATTTGGAGGGCTTTTTCAATTCCTCCGGCTATCTCAGACTTTCCACAATCCTCTCGAGGAGGGTGGTGAGTTAGGAAAATTTCATTTATGCTTTCTCCCTCTTCTATGGCTATAGGAGACTTGAGCAAGTGCAGGTTAAGGGACTTTCTCAGATTATCTCCGTGTGGCATTTCTCGGTCACAATTTCAATTTACTGTCATTAAGCCATGCTGGTTTTAGAGACTTCTCTCTGAGGCTTGGCATCTTTAACCAGAAAGTGAGGCTCATGTATCCTTCTGCTTTAGATCCTTACCCAAAATATCTGGAATTTCTGCTATTTCCTATTATCTGTTACCATGAAGTTAGGTCCACGTTGAGTCATGTGGGTTCAGGGTGCCTT
Organism: Phocoena phocoena; assembly: GCF_963924675.1. Lineage (NCBI taxonomy): Eukaryota > Metazoa > Chordata > Mammalia > Artiodactyla > Phocoenidae > Phocoena > Phocoena phocoena. Next base: position 42,322,425 of record NC_089231.1, read on the forward strand.
CTTAGATATCATAAGAGCATTTAAAACTCTGCTGGATACTTCTTATTTGCTCCTTTGGACCCATTTCTGTACCATTTACCACTCTGTGCACTAGAAGGCTGAATAATTTGGATTAAGTCCATGGGAACCCTTGCTCTCTAGGTTCTATCTCTTAATGGGGACACCAGTGAGAGACTGGAGGGGTAAGAAGAGACTACTACTAGGGTAATCACTCTCCCATTTCACTCCTACCAGGTTGCTGAAGGTCAGAGCTCTTGTCAGACATCCTCTTCTAGGATTATATCTCATTTTTCTTCATTCTGCTAACCTCTGTTTCCCATTACATCATCAGGCGGTGGTGGTAACAGCTCCCCTTTTTGTTATTCCCAGGAATTTTCACTAATAATTTGGTTTCCCTTAAACCTACTTTCATGTTGTGAATTGTCCCTTTATTTAGCTCTCCACATTACCATTTTAGAATGCCTTCTTTTTGCTGATCATACTTTGTTACAGTAGAGTTGACCTTTGAACACCATGGGTTTTATTCAATATATAGGGCACTACAGTACTACACAATCTGATTTGAGGGTGGTTGAATCTGCATTCAGGGACCATGGATACAGGGGCCTACTGTGAAGTTATAGTGGATTTTTGACTTTGCCAAGGTTGGCACCCCTGACTTCTGAGTTGTTCAAGGATCAACTGGATTTGATAGCAGAAGTGACTGTGGTCCCAGAAAACAGAACTTCAAATTGAACTTCTGAAATTGGTTTCTCACCTAGCTAAGGAGCACTAGTGAACACTGCTCACTAGAGAGAAATGTAACAGTAGTATGAGTCATGTGATGGCATTATCGATATTCAAATTGTTACTAGTGGTAGCATAAGATGAAGTCTATGTGGAAAGTAAGGTGTTGGGAGATAAAGTGGATTTGTTAACTAGTCCTGTGGAAACAGTAATGATTATAACGGCTAGGTGATCACTTGACTTTTCATGTGATCCTGTATAGCAATATACAGAGAAATGACAAACTGAGGGCCTTGAATGCTAATTCAGAACATGAGTGGAAAATCAGAAAGCTTCTATGTTAGCTTTCAAGGAACTCCTCATCTCCTGAAGTCTCAGGGAAAATATGGCTAAGGATCAAGCCCATGGCTTGACTCTAATGAAGGCAGAGATCCAGCACCAATTAAGAGCAGGACACTTTCAGGGCTCTTATGCTAACCCAAGGGCATTGATGGAGAAAGGATTAACTGAGCAGTAAAAAGGAAAACATTGGACAGACACAGGTGAATCCTCAATCTCCACGAACCTCCTTTCATGTCAGTCATTCCTTTGCTTATAGCACGTTCCTGTCAGATAAAAGGTGAAAACAATGACCATAATGAACAGCACGGGTAGAGTGATAATCAGATGAAGTGTCCCATAGGAAACTGTGTTGTAGTCCTGTTGTTTTGGGGGTCTCTAGGAATAAAATAGTTGGGCCGCCTGTAAGGTGCTTTTTTACACATATAGGCAGAAAGTCTCTAGATCTATTGGGCAAAAACCAAAATCATGTCTCTTAAGGGATTCATATATTCTTACCTTACTTTCAGACCTCAGCCAGTTCCCAGAAATAAAATACCTTAATTGAGCAATTGCTAGTATAGACTGACTCTCTCTCTAAACCTTGCACACAAGGACCAATGGTCATTACCACATGCACTGGGTTAAGGACTTTACCCAGAACTTCTGTACATTACTGGGCCCTGCTTCTGAAATGATGCTTATCTCTGGAAACCCAAAATGCCATAAAGTATAACAGTCAGAGTGAGGACTACAGAAATCCTAGGTGATACATGGAACTTGTCCTCCTTTCTCCTTCCACTAGTTTCATTGTGACCATATACCAATCACGTGGTTATTACCCTAATCCAAAAATGTATAGTGCAAATGGGATATATTTAGCATTTAGTACAACCTCAGCAGTGATACTGTGGCCCATGAAGTGGTAGTTATTATGGTGTAAAAGACAAGTGGAAGCCCCTTTACCTAATCCTATCTCTCAGCAAGAAAATAAACCACATCTCCAGATGAATGCCACATCTCCAGATGAATTTCACAAAGTAGTTCTTTGATTGAAGACTTGAAGAAACCAAGATACTGATTCCTAACATATCCTCACGTTACCTCCCTGTTTGGTGCAAAAGTCACTTGGGTCTTGAGAATGATTGTAGAATTGCTGAAAATTCAGTTGGTGATTTGCAACTGTGGTTCCAGATGTGTTATTTTAATGCAGCAAATCAACAGATCCCTTGGTCCATGCTATACAATTATAGGCTTAGCAAATGTCCCCTTTTTCGGTTCCTATCAGCAGATACAATCAGAAACAAGTTAGATTCATTTGGAAGACAGTAATATGCCTTCACTTCCTGCCATAACAATAAGACAAATCTTCACCTCTCTTTCCTAGTGTAGTCTGGAGGACCCTTTATCATTTGAGAATTTCAGAGCATATAATACAACTTCCTTGTGTAAATGAAATAAGGCTAATTTTACTAGTGATTAAGAAAATGAACTTTCCCTAGATGCCTTAGTAAAACACATGAATTCCAGAGAATGGAAGATATCTTGCAAATACTCAGGGTTTTGTCACAAATATGAAGCTTCTTAGGGTCTGGTGGTCTTAAGCATGTCAAGATACTTTCTGCAGAGAGACAACAAATGGTGGCACCTCTTATCACTAACCAAAGAAGCAAAACACTTGGTGGACCTCTTTGGATATTGAAGGCAACAGATACCAATTTTGTGTGTGCTGCTTTGACCTGTTTACCAGTAACCCTAATGCTGTCAGTTTCCAATCGCACCTGGAGTTGTGAAGTGCTGTGCAGCATCTTCAGGGTGTAAAATATCCTGCTTCTTGCCTTTTGTCTTGGTAAATGCAATAGTATTCAGGGAGTTTGTCTCAAGTTGAGATGTCTTACAGAGCCTCTGGGAAGCTGCACTAGAGCTCATATTGCATTTTGTCAAAGTTCATGATCTACTCTGCTGAAAATTATTACCTATTGGAGTAGCTGTTCCTCGATTGTTAAATGGACTTCTTTGGGGGGTGTACATCTGAACTAGAACACCAAGTAATTACTCAAAACTGCTTTGAAAGCCATGGAAATGCCCAGCTCAGATGCCCCTGTGAGAAAGGATATAATGTAGTTAATGTAATTAGCTGGCAGCCTCTTGCTGACGCAACTTTGGGATGCCTCATAGCATTCACACTGAGGCCATGCTCTCCCCAGGATCCAGTCAATGACTGAGTACAACAGTGGTACCATGGCAGCGATACAAGAACCAGGCCATTGCTGCCCAACACAGGACTCCTATAATGGACAGGTGTTGCCCTGGAGCTCCCCCTTGGCTTGAGTGAGACATTCTTAGGACTGCACTATAGCCCGGGCCTCATCTTACCACCCTATTTTCACAAATATCAGACCTGAATCATAAGGTGTCTGTTCAGTTTGGACCATAAAAAAAGAAAGCTGCTTGTTGTTGAGTTTTGAGAGTTTTAAAACATATTCTGGATACAAGCCCTTTATAAGATATATGTTTTGAAAATATTTTCCCCCAGTCTATGGCTTGACTTTTCATTCTCTTAACAGCATCTTTCAAAGAGCAGATAGTTTTAATTTTAATCAAGTCCAATTTATCAATTTTTTCTTTCATGGATTGTGCTTTTTTGGTGTTGTATCTAAAAAGTCATCACCAAACCCAAAGTTACTTAGATTTTCTCCTATGTTGCTTTCTAGAAGTTTTAAAGGTTTGCATTCTACATTTAGGTTTATGATCAATTTGACCTAATTTTTTTGTGAAGGGTCTAAGATTGCTATAGAGATATATATTTTTTTATTTGGCTTGTGGATATCTAGTAGTTCCAGAACCATTTGTTGAAAAGACTGTCTTTCTCCATTGAATTGCCTTTGCTCGTTTGCAAAAGATTAATTGACTTTGTTTAGGTCTATGTCTGGGCTTTCTATTTTGTTCCGTTGATTGGTTTGTATATTCTTCCACTAAAACCACACTGCTTGATTACTGCAGTTTTATAGTAGTCTTGAAGTTAGGTAGCATCAGTTTTCAATTTGTTGAATTTGTTTCTTTTTTTTAATCTTCCCCTTTGTTTCTGCCTTTTGGGAGGTTTTAATTGGGCATTTTGTCTTATTCCACTCTCCTTTTTATGATATCAAATATACTTCTTAAAGAATCTTTTTAGGGATTTCTATAGAGTTTGCAGTATATATTTACAACTAATCTAAGACTGCTTTCAACTAATTCTATATTGCTTCCTGGGTAGCACACTGTGTAAATAGTGCCTTTATTAAGTTTTCCTCTGTGTCCTTACACGAGTGTTCCATCTATTTCCTGACAGGATCCCAGCTAAAGAAAACAGGTTCTTTTCTTTCTGACTCTCATCCTCAAGTCTCTCTTGATTATCATGACCATATTGTCTGGTTCATGTTTCACAGGAAATAAGAAGAGTAAACAATAATTAAACACCTATTTGGGGATGAGCTTTTATATTTTTCTGTAAAAGAGGCTCTGTGAGTAGTGTGTTGTGAAGAGCACAGATTTTAGTCACAACTTTGTGTGACTATTACTCTACTAATTACTGGGCCAGTAATATTACTCTACTAATGACTGGTCTCTGGGCCAGTCATTTAACTTATTCCAAATGACAATTTCATTTTAAAAAAGGGGGAGGATGATATCTATCCAAGAGGTAGATCTGAGTATAGGAAAGTGCACAGGCTGGCATGTGCCAGTGTTCAATAAATAAATGATAGCATAAATATTACAATTTATTATTCAGAACTTTCTCAGAAAAAGCAAAACACAAATGAGTAAACTTAGAAATGATAAATGATCCTTCTCATTGATCATAGATACAGAGGCTTGAGCAAAGATGGGAGATTCTTTTCTTTCTCTTTCACAAGTGTTTTTAGTGAAAGGTACTTCATGGGACCTGCTCGTGTTATGTATATATGTATGTATGTATTTATTTATCCAATTCACCTATATTTTTAAGTGACTTGCTTTGATGAAGGAACAAAGTTTCCCACCAGAAGATTAGGACTCTACCCCTTGAAAGAGGAAAGGAAAAATCAAAAGAGGGAAAGATGATCAAATTTAAGATGGTGCCTGCTACTAAAAGGACTGCTTTGCACAGGTACTTGAGATAGGGATTCTGGCATAGGTAATATGCCAAAACCACCAGAATAATTCCTCATTAAACTGCTTAGGTTGGAGATGTGAGTACTATGTCTTCAGCAAACTGCAAGTCTTCTACTTTTCACTATCAAGATTAATTCTAAGGCACTAGTTTCTGCTTTAGTCAATGTTGTCTTATAGGCGATACCTAAATGTGCTACGACAGTGTTATGGACCAGATGACATCATGACTGTCTTAGAAAATAGCAACTTATTTTCCCCCAATAATGCAGAAATTAATATTTATAGGTTATTGAATGATAGGAATTTCACAGGTTATATCTCTATTGAGCATTACTCTTCATAAACACTTTCGATTTATGTTTATATAAATCACTTTTTCTCACAACAAATGTAAGGTCCTATACAACAAAAATATATAATGAAAACAAATGCAATGTTAATTGCAATAGAAAATAAACACGAAAGGGCTAACATGGTTGCTAAAATTAAGCTTAGTGTCTGGGAGACAAGATAAAAGGATAAACTCAGATATCTATATAAATCTCATAATTTATACATGGTTTACACTGATTTCTTGCATTAACTGCCTGTTTGATCTCACCTAATACTCAATCTCCTCAACTTCTCTCTTTCCCTCCCTCCCTTTCACACACACACACACACACACACACACCAATTTCTTACACAGAATTTTGTACGGGTCCATTGAGTGATATGAAGGACATTATCATCCACCATTAATGTAGTGGTACATTTCATTTGTCTTTTTTTTTTTTTTGCGGTACGCGGGCCTCTCACTGTTGTGGCCTCTCCAGTTGCGGAGCACAGGCTCCGGATGCGCAGGCTCAGCGGCCATGGCTCACGGGCCCAGCCACTCCGCGGCATGTGGGATCTTCCCGGACCGGGGCACGAACCCGTGTCCCCAGCATCGTTAGGCGGACTGTCAACCACTGTGCCACCAGGGAAGCCCTCATTTATCTTTTTAATCAGAGGTCCCTTCGATAAAAGTTGAAAGAGAAATGTAACAATAAAAATGATCCCATTATGTGGGAAGCTAGTAATGTTCAAATAGGTATTTTGATGTTGATTGCATCTGATTCAGGAAAAGAGCTTTAAGCATATAGAAAAGGCATACAACTTTACATCTTTAAAACAACAAATATTCTGCATATAGTGTCCTTTTAGGCAAGCTTTTGATAAAACTGCCCAGAGAGAATTTAAGGTTATGTACTCTGATGAAGTACTGGATTGTAGGTATTTTATAATGCATATGGATTGAAAGCAGATCCATATGCTTTATGAAAAGCAGATGAGATGGATGTAATCTTATGAAGAAAACTCAGTGGCACTTGCTTGGATAAATGACTACAACTTACAGAAGGTGGCAACAGAGATATCTGTAAGAATGTGTAGTATTTAGGATCATTGAAAATTTAATTTAGAAAGCATAAATGGTAATCTTTAGCACATGAATAGGTATAAGATTGTCTCTGAATTCCATAGCATTGATGATAGAGCAAAATGGTTCTGATCTTGAAATATTTTGAATCATATACCATTAAGGAAAAACATCAGTAATGCTCTTTTTGAATGTCTTATTTTCTCCTTGTACATTAGTGTGAGTTACAATGTAAAAATAAGCTAAGTTGCTATAAGAAGTATTATAATTTGATGTAAGAAAACTGAAATTTGGAGAATGTCTACCAAAGACAATAATTTTTAATTTAGAAAACTTTATATCAAGCCACTCTTTCAGATATAATTATATGCCAATTCCAGCTGTCTACTGAGGATCCTTCTGGTCCATCTTAATAAAACATTATTATTAATAAATAGGAGTATCCAGCCAATTTTCTATGGCAGGTGCGGTATGCATTTAGTTAATCTAAGTGGCTCTAAGTAATTCCAGTAAGTAAGAAAGGAGAGGCCCAGAGCACTCTGTTGTTAAATCTAATTCTCGAAATAGTCTAGCACTGTCAGGAGATATATTAAAACAGTTGCATGCATGTCTTAAGGACAAATTGGACAGGAGATAATTAAGAAGAGAAAGACAAGAACAACTAGAAGACAGGTGGATGGTTGACTGTTTTCATGTAGGCAGATTGTTTAGATTTAACCACACATCTTTCCAATAGCTTTACTATTTTCATTCTTCCTAAAGTGCGTAGTTCAGTATAGCTCTGCCAATGGTTTTTGTTTTTGTTCCTTCAAAATATGGGTTTTTTTGTTGCTGTTGTTCTCATTCTTGAATGATAGTTTTGCAGGGAATGTATTTTTATTTGATCATTATTTTCTCTATGTATGGTTAATATTTCATTCTATCCTTGCACTTTAATTGTTGCTACAGAAAAATCAGCTATTTCTGTTCTATTTTTGTAGGAAATCTGTTTTTCTATTTGCTAATAAGATGACCTTATCCACTGTGTTCTTTATGACAATAGATCTAGTATTGATTTCATTTTGCAGTGTCTAAGTCTGGTCTATTTGAGTTTCACCTACAATCCTGCCCTGAGTTTCCTGAGATACCCCTGTATCTATATTAAAAAATTGCTACTTTTGTTTATTTTAAGTAAGTTAAAAGGTATATTAGTTTTCTATTGCTACATAACAAATTGCCACAAATGTAGCAGCTTTAAACAGCATCCATTTATTAGCTCACAGTTCTGTAGGTCAGAAATCCAGGTGACATTGACTGGGTTGTCTGCTCAGGGTTCAAAAGGCCAAAATCAAGGTGTCGGCAGGATGTATTTTCATTGGGAGCAGAGTGTCCTCTTCTAAGCCCATTCAGATTGTTGGTAAAATTCAGTTCCTGGAAGATTGTAGGACTGAGGTCCTCAGTTTCCTTGCTGGTTGTCAGCTGGAGCCACTCTCAACTCCCAGAGGCTGCCTGAATTTCTTGCTGCTTGGCTTCTAAATCTTCAAAGCTGACAATGAAGAATATCTCTTGTGTCAGATGCTTCTCTGAAGCTTCAAATCTCTGACTCCAGGAAGAGGCCAATCCCTTTTAATGGTTCACCCAATTAAGTCCAACTCACCCTGGATAATTTCCCTTTTTAAAGCCAATTGTATCATGTAACAAGCTAATCACCAGAATAAAATCCATCCTATTAATAGTCCGGAGGATTATGCAAGGCATGTATACCAGGGAGTTAGGGTCCTTGGGGGTTCACTTTAGAATTCTGCCTACCACAATAGGTGCATGTATAGCAATTAACAATCACTGAGTTCTAATTAAGAGAAAAATTTCAAGAATGAAGTTTCTAGTAGGTAAAGTTTTGTTTTGCGAGAAAAATCTAGGTATTGCTTTAATATACTCACTTAGATGATTTGAACCCTCATGAATATATATTTACTGGTATGCAAATGATTCATCTGGTTTAAATTTAACATTGTATTGCTAACATGTCAAAGTTAAATAATTAATGGAGGGAGATGGGAAACTGGAGAGTGCATTCTGAGTCTAATTTTTAATTACAAAAAAAGCTCTGCTTCTGCATATATGAATTTAAGATTAAGACCTCTCTCCAGGTTGCTTCTTATTGCTTTTCCTCTTTTACATCTTTGGCTGGAATGATCTTATTCCAGGTATGGCCCTGTGGACGTCCCTCCATTAAAAACGATTACTAATTGAATTGTGTCTTAAGATAGTATATTTCGCTTCCTTAACCTTGGCAGGCCTTTGCCTGTATACAGTGTTGCCTGGAAATATGATTTGTCTGCATGAGGATACTAATCTTTATCCTAATCCTAAGTTTTTAACCATCTTCGGTTTATCATTTAGTGTTTGATTTCATCCCAGAAATACTGAAGGTAAGCATACTGTAATTAATGCACAAGACTCTTTCTTGGAAGACACTTCTATTTCAGGTCACAGTATACATTCATTGAGGTGGAAACAAAGTTTTGGTATGTATTTTGTGGCACCTGATATTTCGTGAGATGAACCACGCTTCAAAAATTTGTTTTTATTAGAAGTAAACCGTTAGACGGCTTGAATTCATCATTTTCCCCACCTCAACCTACAGACGCAAAGTTTTCCTATTCTCTTCCATAGCTTGTTCAGATTTCTCAATACCAAAGTCACCTTAGAACCGACAATCAAACCAAGCGGAGCTTATCACCTGTAGTCCTTGAATTCTTCTTAAGAGGTGATAATGAGGGTAGCATATCAGAAACCTCCCATTTGTGAGTGTAGAAAAAAGTCCTACTGTCTTCACATTAAAGAAGTCTGATCCCGATTCTAATCATGACTACTGCAGTTCACTCGTCCCCACCCCTCCCTCTTCAGTAAGGAGGGAAAGGAGTTTGGCGGGGTTAAACTGGTTAGAAAGGAAATAAAAAGAGCGGGGAGGTGGCGGCACCGAGAAGGCCTAGCGCGCTCAGAGCCCCAGCGGCACCGGTCTGCAGCGGAAACGCGGGGCAGGCTCAGGACCCGCCCGGGAGGCCCGGGGAGCAAGAGCCCGGGGTCCCAGGCGGCTTCCGCCGCGGTTGCCTGGACACCGAGTAACCGAACTGAGGGCCTCGGCCGCCGGCGCCGCGGAGCCGCCGGGGTGGGCAGGCGGAGCCGGTGAGTCTGGGGCGCCTACCACTCCAGCCGTTTGCACGGCTCCCATGGGCGGCATAGAGACCCGAGTACCCTGGGCCGCTTCCGCCTGGGTTAATATCCCATTTGGTCAGTCCCTTAGTTATCAGTCCCTTTCTGGAGGCTGAGGCGAAGCTGTCACTCAGAGAGTATGAGAAAAATCCCCAGGGCCTAGGGAAGGGACGGAAGGTCTCCCTCCACCGGCCGCCCAGTTGTACTTCACGTCACGTTGTCTAAAACTGCATCCCTAGGGTCATATTCTTTTAAAATAATTATTTCTACCTTTTATTTTGCTTATAAGACCTCCTTGTGGGGGCCGAGTATTATTATTTTGAATTGTTATTTATATGTCTTCTTTTGATATTTCATCTTACAAGTGTCGGCCCGAATACTGCACGTCTTCTTAGGGAAGAGGCTGGGGATTTTGTATTTCTTTATTTGCTCTGCAAGACCCCAAATGAGATGGTCCACAACACCTCCCTTCTGCAGATAAGGAAAATGAGGCTCAGGCCGTTACATGACTTAACGAAGGTCAAGAATTTGCAAGCTTCAGACTGGGAAGACTAAGGGTCTCCTGACTCCTAATTCAAAGCATTTTCTATTGTTTCTTTCTTGACGTTCATTGGTTGTTCAATAAATGTGAGTTGACTTGGTAGCTTCGCAGGCCTACTTACTACTGCGTGATCCGTCTGGGCACCCTGACCCAAATGTAGCATTCTTGAGATATTCTCCCCCACCCCAATAATTTTTCTTGGTCCTACCATGGCAATAGCAAATTTACCAAAGTTAGGAGCTCAGAGACAAATGGATGGCTAATTGCCAGACACACCAAACAATCTGAAGGATTTTCAGCTGTTTATGTTGAACTATTACCTAGACATTTGCATGTGAGACTAGTGCATTTTTATCTCGAATATATAATACTTCTCATTTTACTGTTGTATTCTGAAGCCTTATTAACAATATCTGGCTAGTTTTCAGAATTATTAAAAATATGAGTTTGAAGTTAATCTGCCCCTTCTCCCTCGGTGAAGTCCCATCATGGTAGTAACTGCCATAGCTCTTATCCACGACCCTGCCTTCTCTCCTCTGCTTTTGTCCAAGATTCAGCATAATCTCAGACTTAACTAACCTGTAACTACATCCTCAGAGTTTGTTCTTCCTTCTCTATTCCCTAGAGAAGTGAATGAAAATATGCATACACTCTTTTTCCTTTTTCTTTTTAAATACGGACTTCATTCTCACACTGGCTTATTCCACCAGGCTAGAACCATGACTTCCAAGAGCTCTGCAAATCTCACAAATTGGAAATTTGTGAGCTCTGGACTAACAAATTCTCAGTCTTGTACCTAACAAGAAAGATCTAGAAATGCCCTAGCACAACTCTCCCCTACCCCAACTGGTTCAGCGTGCCTATCCCTAGAGCAGTCATGTTGGGGATGGGGCCACTAGGATTGATAGCAATCTATCAAACCATGTGGATGGCGTGGGAAAACAGTATCTCAAAAGAAAGGAGCCCCTTTCTGGGAAAAAAAGCAAACAATATTTGTCTACCCAGACTTATCTACGCATATGAGAATGTTGCTAAAACGCAACATTAGAGAATTGCTAAAACGCTAGACACCAGAGTCCAGACAAAACAGAAAAGGTGGGAGGTATGATCAGAAAGGAAAAGCAGAGAGATTAAATACTGCAGAGAGATGAAATATTCAAAGTAGTTGAATGTGTGTTGTGCTAATGATGTAGGGAGAAAATTGGATTGATCATAAACATTTGTATTATGTACCTGGTGGAAAAGTAGTACATCCACAAGTAGAGATGGTTGCATGGATGAGCCTTAATGAACATGATGTCTGTTTTCTGCACAATAATAACACTAATGAAATATATATGGCATTTTAAAATTGGCATTGAACTGAGGTTAACCTCAGTTATAATGTTGTGGAAAAAAGACCACCCAAATGAAAAGAAACAGAGATAGCTTTTTATTTAGAGCTTGCTATAGCAAGGGAGTCAGACACCATCATTGCTTAGGGCAGAGACTCAAAGGCAGACAGGGGAGTGGGAAAATTTTACAGTGGAAAAAATAAAGGTTTCAGGTATGCTCTGACTGGAGGCTGTTGACATGGGGAAACTGGAGGCAGGCTAACTAGAGGTGGGGCATCCTATGGGATTGGTTTTAGGGGCTTATTTGGCTTTCTCTGGTGGGTCCCAAGTTAGAAGTGCAGGCAAATAACAGGGGAGCTGGATGTCACTGACAAAGCCCTGACTGTTCTGGGATGCTTTACTACAGAGGCTGTGGTTTGGCTTCCTGTACTGTTTGGTGCAGAGACTGTGGGTTGGAATTCTATTTTTATATGTGATCTGGTCATTATCCATTTGTATATTCAGTCCCTCCAAGCTCATAAAAATTTGGTCAGGTAAATTTAATTTTACTCTCCTATTAGGAAAAACTGAGATATGGAGAGATTTGGAAAGGTTAAGTATTATATTCATGAATATATAATTTGTTAATGAACCCTCATTCACTGAATTTAAATCATTACCATTTATTAAGCACTTATTATACACTGGTCAATGGACTAAACAGTTTGCATATATATGTTATATTAATCCTCACAATAACACTATGAAGCATTATTGTTTTCACCATTTTCCAGTGGAGGAGACTGATGCTCAAATACATTAAGTACCCTTCCCTTCTCAAGGTCATATCTAGGAGCCCATCTGGAATTTAATCCCACATCTAACATTTAAAATCTATGTTCCTTGGCACTTTATTAAACTGTCTGATAATCTCCTGCTTTCATCACTATATCACTCTATTTCACCTTAGTTTGTATCTATGTACATTACCATCTGGACTCTTTTCCTACGTACTTATAGGATCTTTGTGTGAACAGAGATAATTAAAAGTCTTTTCTGTGTGAACTGAAGGGACTCAATTCACTGTTAAGGATGCTGGAAAAACTTTGGCTTTAATCACAAACCAAAGAAATGGATGAGATGCCTGGGCACGTAAAATTACGTAGTGAAGGTGGAGGGGTAAAGAAATGGCTGAAAATACAGTGAAAGAATACAACCAAGAGGCTATGAGTACCTAAAAAGGATTGCTTCTCTTAATAAACTAATCAAATAGTTTGCATGGAAAATCAATTATGCAAATATCCCTGTACTGATTGTTAGTAAGATGTTTCATGGTTAACTGGACAATTATTTTTCTTTCTTTTAAATTTGTTTTGTGGAATTGAGACTCTATTTCTATTTTTTTCCTTTAGGAAAAAACTAGCCTCAGGAATTGTAATTGTTGAGCCCCAAAATTACACTTGTGACAAATTCCTTGAGAGACTTAAAAACTGAGGATTTTTGCTAGTGAAATTATGTTAGCCAGTGTTAATTATGTGTTAATCACCCTTAGTATCCCACTGCTTTATGGAGCTCAGTTTACTCAGTTTATGCTCTCAGAACAACTCTTTTACAGGCAAGGATATAGCACAGACACAACAGAAGAAGACATTCATGGGGAAAGGTCCAGAGATCTCAGGCATAGATTTCTTTATTCTCCCATCTCTGGGTCACACAGCTACTCTTGGTCTGTATAGGTCTGCAACCACTACATGTGCACATCTCAAGCACGCAGGAAACCCAATCTGTTCATGATGGAGATCTCATAATGAACTCCTCATAATAGGCGTATTCTAGGTATGTTGCCAGCCTTTAATTTGTAAGTCCCCTCCTGCAGGCTCTACTGAAATTAAGTACAATTATAAATCCAATTATTATTACTAAACAGTGCTGGCAGGCTGATACATCCTGTTCTGCAACAATTCACAGGCCCATGGTTTCAAAACATTTTATCTTTAGTTAATGCATTCCATAGCATTGGCCAAGGGTCAGTAGCTCTGTAGGTAAGCTTCAGTTAATCCACACCAGCTAAGATGAACCCATTATATGCATGGCCTATGGACACAGCAACTTTTAAACTAAATGCTCAAGCCTTTTTCCATAATAGAAATAGCAAATGAGTAAACATCCCCTCTTGCATCTACATATCATTTCATGTATAGCTCTTTCCATCTCAAATCTGTTCAATTTCTGGAAAAAATGGTCTAATTACACCTTTCCTTCTTCCCCACTCATTCACTCCTGGGTTTCTTGCTACCGAAATTCTGCTAGTGTCATTTAAGGTATATGTTCATGTTAAGTTCACTTATGACCTATTGGCATGGACATTTTTTTCTAGCTTTTATCTCATATAACTTCTTAAAGCTCTTTAGGTTGTTGGCTCCTTCTTGAAACTCCTTTCTCTTGGTTTCTATGATCCCATTCATTTCTGTTTTTCCTGCCATTTTTCTAGAAATTCTTAATGTTAATTTTCTTGGCTTTCATTGTCAACATTCCTTTTTGTTGCTGTGTGATCTCATCCACTACCAGCTCCACAATGTTAATATCAAAAAAAAAAAAAAAAAAAAACCCTCTAGTTCCAGTCTCAAACTTTCTCATAGATTTTGGACAAACATACATTATAACCATTAAAAACCACCCATATATGAAATTAAAAGGCATCTCTCCTCTAAACCCTACTGGTTCTTCCTCACATAGACTCAATTTAATATAATGATATAATATAATGGTGATAACATTCTTTCATTCCCTCATGATAGAAACTTGGGAGTTATTCTAGACTCCACCTTCTCTGTTACTTACCACATCCAATTTCTCACCAAATTGTGCTATTTATGCCTCTTAGATATCTTTTGGTTCTTTCTTCTCCTCCCCATTTCTACTTCCTCTGCCTTAATTTAAAAAATATTAACCTTGATTACTTCAGTAATGAATCTTTAGTAATCTTCTCCATCTTTTTTGCCTTTCTTCCTATTAACCCTCCATGGCATGGCACTGGACTGTGGCTATCAGATCACTAATATCTTCCTACGAAAGATTCTAAATGGTTAAAAAGTGGTCTTGCTTATTTTTGCATCTTCAGTGCCTAATATATAAGGTATATTCAATAAATGAATATAGAGTTTAGAAAATATGTATAGAAAATGATGATCTGCTACTGACATGCTCTAGAACAATGTTGTTCAAAAGTCTTTTCAATGATAGAACTGTTCGATAATGTAGATGCCACTAGCTACCTGTGGCTACTGAGTACTTGAAGGTGGCTAGTGTAGTTAAGGAACGGAATTTTTAATTTTAAAGTTTTATATAGCTAGTGTCTATAGTATAGGACAGCACAGCTCTAGGAAATTGCTCTTTAAAAATTTTGTATTCAATTAACTCTTAAGTGGAATAAATTAAAAGCAGTTTTCTCTTTTGCTCCATTAATCACCACTTAAAACTAAAATTCTGGAGATGTTCTCTCACACAGTGTTCATTCAAGAAATATTTTTGAACACTTAAGATATGCCATACACTGTGGCTTCAAAGAGAAATAAAACAATTTCTTCATTCAAAGGTGCAGCAGGAAAACACCAACTGGTAATGGAATTTGATTTTGGAACTGTTGATATTTGTGGGTATTTTGAAGGGTTGATTTAGATAACAGTGGGGAAGAAGATTTTAAATTATTTTTTCTCTTCCTCCTCCCACATCTAGATTTTGAAGTAGCAAATGGGAGTGGACTTGTCAAAATTATACTTGTGATCCCATTTTGGATCCCACTGTCTACTCCTCCTGAAGGTGGTGATAAATTTTGCTGGTTTCTTTGACCTATGTAGTTTTCATTATGTCTCCTCTCTTTTCTACCCTCTATTTTATATCTGCTTGATATCTCAACTGCTTTTAGATTTATTAATTCCTTTGCATTCTACGATCTGATGTCAAAGATGACCCAGTATCGTCCCTCTGGCTCTAGACAATTCCATTAAACTGTGTCATTCATTAAAACTGGCTGTTTGTGGTGTGATAGCAAATTTTCAATCACTATGATAGCATTTATAGCCAAGATAATTTAGATTAGTTAGCAAATATTATGCCATGAGATCATGTACAAAATGATATCACTAGGGCCCAGATATGTAGTATATTATGTATTTCTTATTTATTTATTTAACATCTTTATTGGAGTATAATTGCTTTACAATGGTGTGTTAGTTTCTGCTTTATAACAAAGTGAATCAGCTATCCATATACATATATCCCCATATCTCCTCCCTCTATGTCTCCCTCCCACCCTCCCTATCTCCATGCTCTACGTGGTCACAAAGCACTGAGCTGATCTCCCTGTGCTATGCGGCTGCTTCCCACTAGCTATCTATTTTACATTTGGTAGTGTATATACGTCCATGCCACTCTCTCACTTCGTCCCAGCTTACCCTTCCCCCTCCCCGTGTCCTCAAGTCCGTTCTCTACGTCTGCGTCTTTATTCCAGTCCTGCCCCTAGGTTCTTCAGAACCATTATAATGTATTTCTTTGCCCACTAATTTGAACACTTATTGCAGAAAAATGCAATAAGAGGCTCTTGGCATAATTTCTTTGTAATAAATTCCGGATGCTGCTTGTTACTTTTGATTTTCCTATTCTCCAGATGGCTACATATTTGCACTCTATTTTTCTGTTATTTCTCTGAGCACAGATTTCTTACTGGGTGCTATTATTTATTTACTTTTATTTATATCTTTGGTTTGTCTTGCAGCAAACAGAAACTGTTCCTCTTAACTGATAATTTAAGAAGAGGAAATTAGTGGAGAGCTTAATTTTCCAGTGTGACTTAATATTTTTCAAGAGCTATACCACTGGATGAATTTTGATTTCTATACTGAACGTTAACAATTTAAATCATTTAATAGTGAAAATTATATAATTCCTAGAAAATATACTAAGTATTGCTTGTACTGAGATCTTTCCTAAATCACAGTAATTAAAAAAATCCAAACATTTTAAAATCTTTCAAAAATAGAATTATTAATGAAAGCATTACTTACTTTCTTGCCCCCCCAGTGGCATAATGACAACCTCATAGTGACATCCACTTTGATTTTCTTTTTTAAAAGTATAGGAAGTATACCTTTCCATACAAAGAAATCACTCTTGTTGAATTATTGCCCAATCACTGAATGGGAATCTGTTAAGGTGCATTACTGTTTAGAATGAAACATGTAATAGGAAACCTCAGCATATTATTAAATTTTTTCAACTAATGGCTTAAAGCTATAGTTAAGAGGGAAATAAATCTTCATTGTCAAACTTCACCCTATTCTTCTTTATTTTCTTATTAGTTTTAGTCTCATATTTCCCTTCCCTTCAGATGACTTACTGGGCTCTGGTAAAGAAGGTAAGAAGAGGAACACTGAGTGAATAATGGGTGATGGGGTGTGAGTAGAGGCAGTACATTACCTGTTTTCAATTTAGTGGTTGAGGACCTCCAGGGGGATAAAATGACCTTTTGCCGAGGTCATATTCAAGGGAGAGTTAGTCTTTCCATTTTTATTAAATTTTAATTTGGTAGCTCATATGAACAAGAATTCTTTCTTATTTAGCAACATATGGTTTGTATTAATTCAGTAGCTTGCATTCGGGGGAAGATCATTTAGGGAATCTGGATGAATACAAATCAGCTATATGCTCTGGAGGCTCCATGCCAAGGCACGGATATCCTTTAGCAAAAGCAGAAAAATCAGCACTAGGTAACAATTCTCAGTAGAATTTTATAGGTATCCCTTGTGGGAAAACTCAGGATTCCTCTCAGATTATCCAATCTTTAAACCCTTTGAAGAGTTTACATTAGAAGAATAAACAGCTTTTACTCAGTGTCTTTAAAATCTCTAAACTAGTGTTAACAAACACTGAGTAGTTTCTTCATTATTCAAATATAACCTCAGAAAAGTTGACAATATTAGAGTCTTTCTTATAAAGGCAATAAATAAACCTCTGGAAAGGTCATAGTTTATGTATCTTAATACCATATTAATCAATGTAACTGAGTTGTCAACACTTAGTTCCTTATAGAAAATAGATTTGAAATTCTTTGTTGTCGAGGGGCCTAGAGTGTATAAAATTAGCAGGAAGAGCCCTTATTGGCTTGTACACCTAGGAGTACTGTATCGGTGTGTGTGTGTGTGTGTGCACGCGCGTGCACACGTGTTTGGGGAGAGGACACAAGGGGTTAATACTAATATCTGGGCCGGAGAAATATATTACTGCCATCCTGAAGTGAAACTTATGGTTCCCTTAGAAAAACTCTGCTAAAAGGTGTTTAGATTCTACCAGCAGAATGCTTTTATTGATGTAGAAAGCATAGCTCTTAGTCTACAAACTGAGCTGTGTAAAGAATACCACACTTAAAATTTTCCTCTAAATCAACTAGATTCCAGCTTGGTGGCCCCATCCCACCAGTTTAGCAGGAAATTTACTATTATTCAGTCTTGGTATCGTCTCTGTCCTGCTCCCCAAATGGAATCAAACCATTTGTGCCAAGTATCTGGGGTCTTTGGATGCACCAGAGCATCTAGAAATGTAACTATCCCACCCAGCAACCTCCTTCCATGTGTCCTCTGGTCCACTGGGAGTCCCAGGCTTTTCATGGGCCTGGTTGATCACACAGGTCTTCTGGCTAGATGCCCCCTAGGAGTGTGGAAGTCCTCATGCCTCTGATGCAGTCTCTCTGACTGCACCTAACAGTCATCCCCCCAACCCCCAGGTCTGGTCATCTCCTTGGTTGCTGCCACAGCCTTCTTGGACTCACAGACCTCCTCTATCACCAAGTCTTGGGGAATACTTCTATCTACCTTATTGATCTTACCTTCCTCTCCAGGACACCCCAAGAGCTAAAGATCAAAGTCACTACAGGCTGCCTCTGCTCTTCTCCAGGCTAAAAACCTTACAACAAAGAACTACAAAGTCTTGTTATGAGATTAAAATGGAAGAAGGGGGTGAGGGAGCATATGGGGAGAACAGATACAAGTTAATATTTCAATAGATTTATCTGATAGAATAATATTTTTAACAAACATAGTGTTATTTGGGGGAAAGGTGGATGTGATTTGGTCACTTGGGAACCTAATCATCCTTTACTGTAAGAGCGGTTCCTAAGAGGGGTATTTATATCACTAGTGACAACAAGATTAATTTGTGACCATCCCTGACCATACTTATAGCTAAGTGATTATTTTAATATCTAGTAGAAAATATATATTAAAATGTGAATTGGTGTAAGTTACTTAAATTACAGCATAGGGAGTACATGAACCTAATAACAAAAAAACTGATGGTGGTATACAAATGATCAGATGTGAAATAATACAGTATGACCTTGTTTCTATGAAAAATTATGTTCCTAAATTCAAAATCACAATTAAATTATGTTCATAATTGAGAATGTCTGTAATTCAGATATTCCAAGAAAAATGTGAAAATGCTTTACTATACAGGAAGTATTCTTAGCTTTCAACACACAGAACTTTATAAAATACAAGTGGTCTGTTTTGCATATTCTACTATGACATTGTTAAAGGAGTAATCACTTATAGTTCACTTATGTCAACTTGATTCTTCTAGTTTTGAAGACAGTGAATCATCATTTCAGCCATTTCCATTATTATTGCTCTTTTTCATTTTTAAACAATTATGGTTTTAAACTACTGATCAATATTTTAAATCAGCTAATTGTTTTAATAATGCAACGCTCTATTAGAACAGCTTAGACTATGCTATGTAAAAATTCACAAACCACAGTGATTTAATGAAACAAAGGCCTCTTTTTTAATGATATCACAGTGATGTAGACAAGGGAGTTTTCCTGAGTGGGTGTTTTTTAAGAGATGGCCCAGGGACCCAGTTGCTATCACTGTAGCTCTAAGATGCAGAACACATGGCTTCCAAGGTTGCTGTGGAAAGGAAAAGAGGGCTGGAGGAGCAAATGGATTGTTTATAAGGTCAAGGACTACTCTAATTTAGTTTTCCTATGTGCCCAAGAAGAGAAAATTATGCAATGAACACATAGTGTTGACTCTACCACAATCCCCAAATATAATTCAGAATAGTTAAGATATAAAAGAATATTTAGTCAAAAGTGCTTCATTGTGCCCTTAATATTTATTGCTGACAAAAAATGTTATTTAAGAATGAATAAAGCCCCACACTAGGCTTATTGTGGTTAGGTTTAGAAGCTATCAGAAGCCTGTTTTTTTTTTTTTTTTTTTTTGCGGTACGCGGGCCTCTCACTGTTGTGGCCTCTCCCATTGCAGAGCACAGGCTCCGGACGCGCAGGCTCAGCGGCCATGGCTCACGGGCCCAGCCGCTCCGCGGCATGTGGGATCTTCCCAGACCGGGGCACAAACCTGTGTCCCCTGCATCGGCAGGCGGACTCCCAACCACTGCGCCACCAGGGAAGCCCCCAGAGGCCTGCTTTTTATTCAAGCAAGGCTGTTCTAGCATATTTTAATTTTGGAAAAACAAAGGCTAATCTTTTTGGGAGATAATTCTTTGTAGGTGCAGATATATCTGAAGTGATCAAAATAAATTCGATTTATGAACCAATACTTTTTCTTATAGTAGCTGTGCCTTATCATATCTCATAATTATCTATACATGTTCCAAAAGTGTTGAAAAATGAAAAGGTTACATTTTAGGTGGGAGAGAAATAATTTTATAAGCAGGTGCTTATCTTTTTACATGGAATGACTGGAAAACCTAGCACGTTAGAATGTAACTCTCACAGTGAAGCAATCTCAAGTTCAAGTTTACTTTTGTTAACAGATTCTCTGGTTCCAGGGGTTGCAAATGTTCTATATCCTCTTGTTTGAATGATTAATGAAGATAAGTGATGTACAACGTGGGTACCTGAAAAAAAAGAATATCTAGGTGAAAGTGATTTTTCTTTTCATTTTCTAACTCATTAAGTATGGTTCCCTGAATTAAAAGACGTCTGTTTAAAAAAAATTTACGATTTCCTTTCTCAAAGAGAAATTATATTATTTATATTATATACTATTTTCTCTACCCTACAGGATTTAGGTAATCCATTCAGAATGTAAATATGTCATCGCCTTAGGTGATATCCCTTTTCAATTTGCATGTCTATTACTTTTTCCTACGTGATAACATGATTCTTCTATTACTTTACTGTATAATAACTCTGCAAAAAATTTTTTTTTTATTAATGACTGATGGCTAAACACTTTTCCTATATTAATTTGCTCTCTCTCCCCCCAGTGTGTACGAGCATGAGCCTGTGTGTGTATAGGGATTGCCAGTTCCAGGTCCTTTGTTAATTTTTTCTGTTTGTATGTTTCATTTTTTAAACCAATTTTTCTAACTATTTATATATTAAGCCGGAAACTACTTTGTTACCCACGTTTTAATAATCTCTTCCTGATTTGAGTGATATTTTTTATAGCAAGGCGGCTTTAAATTTTTGTTTAGCCGTATCTTCTCTAGAACATTATGTGTTTTGCTGCTATGCTCAGAGGCCTTTCTCATCTTATTTTTACATCAACAGTTTCCTTTAGCTGTTTTTCTTTTACATTTAAGCTTTAAATCAATTTAATTTTGAGACTAATTCTGTAGTCTCAGAGACTTTGTAATCATTTCGCCTGATTCCAAAGTTCAACCAGGTTTACATTTTACAAATGGAACATACTGCACAGTTTATTCTTATTTTAAAGTCAATAGCATATTAGAGGGTCCGGAGAACTCTTTTCTTACTTCTGTTTCACCCTAGGAACACTGGTCCTCTTTAGCAGGAGTACAGCATGGTGGTCGACTCCAGGGCTAAATCCGGTGCTGCACTGCCAGCTACATGACACTGGCGAGTGCTTTCTCCTTTGCAAAATAGGGCCAGTAATGGTACCTAGCTCACAGGTTGTTGTGAAGAGTAAATGCATATGTGGTATGTTTTAAGTATAAGCTATCATTTTTGTTTTCCTTGGGTCAAGATCCCTCTATTTCATGAGTCAGTAATATCTCCAAATAAACTGAAACTTTGGGAGGGCAGTGGTTATTCTCATACTGTTCTTGCATTCCACAAAATGTCTATCAGAAATAGGTAGAAGTGATCTATAAATAGTTATGAAAATTCTAAGAAAGTAAAATCAAAAGGCACATTTCTTCAGGAGCAAAAGCTGTCTCATAGTAAAATGGAATAGTATTTTCTAATTAATAAAGAATTTCTTCCATAAGAATTTTAAAAGTCAAATTTATAAGAATTTGTTATTTTACATTGGAGACAAGGTAGTTAATGAATATGAATGACAAGTACTTTATATTTTGTCAGCAAGTGTTTCTCAGTACACTCACTGTAAAATCATTTGATGTGACTCAGAGGTGAAATAATAATTTAATACATGATATTAACCTATGAAATAATTTAACATCATAAAAACTGACTTGATTTGCGTGCCGTTCTTTATGTCTCAAGTAATTGCCAAAAGGTGAAAGCTCATTTCTCAGACAAATTCAGAATACAGTACGAGATATCTTTATGAATATATGTGTAGAAACTGGCTTTTTCAGTACTAATTTGATTTGTAGAAAAAGATGACATTTAATCTTTCTGAAGATGTGCTCAGCTTTAGTAAAACCGTGAGATGTAATATTTAATGCATCTTAATCTGTTGAATGTAATACAGACATAAAGTCAATAGAACTCCATCAAAGAAAGAGAGAAGAGATTAGGAATCAGAGGAATAGAGTTTAAAGATTTAGAAAAGAAACTATTATAGGTATGGATAGAAAAAAATGTAGAAAAATGCCTTGTCTTTTTGCAATTTTCATTATTATTTTGCAATAGCCTCAACACTGTCACAAAACAATCTATTGTATTAAAAAAAAAAGGATTAGAAAAACTACACTGTTTGTGAAAGCAACACCCAAGGCAGAATTTATATAAGAAAGTACAGGGAGAAGGAGTGGGTAAATTTGTTTTGTGATAAAAAGTAAAAGGAGACATTATATATATTACACTATATTACATAGAGACTTAAGGAAAGGAAGAGTAAAAAGAATGTGCAAGGGATGACAGCATGGAAGTGTAAGTAAGGCTTGTTTTTATGACTGGTGTGGCTGGAATATAAAACATGTGGTAAAGAGGCAAGGAATATTTTTATTTTCATGGACATGTAACTTCTAGGCCTTGTGTTAAAATTCCTTGGTTATTACTAAAAATATACAAGATATAATCAAATTGATGAATACCTTGAGGGTACAGAATATGTACCCTAGAATATTCTTTTGTACCCTAAACAAGTAGCACTGTGACACAAACAAGATACGAACTGAAAATTGTGAAACAAATCAATGAATGGGTGAAATGAAATAAACTAAGAATTATCAAATATTAAAGTGAAGTGGATCTTAGAAGGTAATTCTGTCCAGTCTCTAGACATTTTCTAAGTTCTTCCTATACAATACTTAAATGATTTTATAGCTTCTCCTTAATCACTTTTAGTGATATAATGCTTTCTACCTCACAACATAGCTTTGCTCACTGTTGGAAAAACTGGAATTATTAGAAACATCCCTGCATGATTGACAAAATATTCTTCCTCTTGGTGTAGAACCACCACCTATGAGTTTGCCTGCCATTTTTGGAACAGGGCCTCTAGGAGGGTCTGCTTGGTCTTCCCTATCTTCTCCCCAAATACATCACCCCCCAAATTATAGTGAGGGCAGCTATGCAAATAGACAGCAATTTTACCCTGGCCATAACTGTGGCCAGGAATAGAAAGCAGGTTCAAACTAGTCCAATAATAATATCCTGACTTCCTAGCAATAAGGAAGGCCAATATTTGATTGGGTCAAATACAGGTACTTGGTCCAAGTAAGGCCAATTAAAATCCTCCTGAGATAACTGGAATCAAATCTGAGAAAAAGTCAACCTTTCTTTGGTGGCTGAATCTCTACAATATAAAACTCAGGAGGTGTCAGCAGCCAAGATTTCTGAGACACAGAAAACGTCAAGTTGTAGAAGGAAAACCAGAACAAGTACGAAAAGAATATCTGAGGCTGAGGCACAGAGAATGCTGATGGCATCTGAGTCCCTGTATTCCTGCTTCTCTTACAGATGGATTGCTGATATTTCCATTAATTAACCAGTGTTTTTTCCATAAATACTCCTTTTAATGTTGTAGTTTTTCCTCATTTTTTTTTTTTTTTTGTGTGTGTGTGTGTTTATGTTTTCATTTCTGCTTATGCTGAATTTCTCTCATCTGCAACTAAAGAAGAACCAATATAATTGGCAATCTGGCTCACGGGCCCAGCCGCTCTGCGGCATGTGGGATCCTCCCGGACCGGGGCACGAACCTGTGTCCCCTGCATCGACAGGTGGACTCTCAACCACTGCGCCACCAGGGAAGCCCCTGGTTTAGTGATTTTAGATCGTTAGTCTCAGTAGTGATTGGTCATCCTTCTGGTCAGTCAAGTTCCAAATCTCTGATTACTGGCCTTGGCCAGGATCCTGACTCTGATTCCCATTTGCTGCCTTGCTTGATGGTTTGCATTTATACTCTGTGCTCTTTACTGGCTATATTTAAACTGGTTTAGGGATTTAGAAGCTATATAGATAGAATATTTGACATAATTTTTGTTTGAACCATAATTTTAAATGAGCTTAAAAATCTCAGCTTACGATAGGGTAAAAAGTTGGAGAAAAAAATAATTACTTTTGAATATTATAACAGTTTATGAAGTACTTCCCATTGTCAGATCTTTTTTAAAAAAATCTTCTTTGTGAAAAGAATGTGGATTTTAACATTTAGATTAGAATAAAATAAACCAGCTGAATTATAGATAAAGCCAGTGAGAGTAAACAAATAAATATAGTGTTCATAATTACTGGAAGAATATCAGTATATTTGCACTGTTTACTGCAAAGAATGTGTGAATGAATCATGGCTACTGAAATGATTTAAGGTAAAGTTGCTTAATATTTTTATGAGAATATGAAAGAACAGGAAAGTAGCACATTAATTCATAGCCTTATCAAAGCCATTAAAATAACACAGATACAAACAAACAGCATCTTACAAAGATAAAATCTATAAATACATACAACTTATTAAGTCTTAGAAGAGCAGATGGTACTTTCTGTCACTGACTTTAAGGCTTTAAATTTTGTAGGTGTTGGCTATGAGTCTCTAAGTTGTCTAAATGCTGACTTTTGATATTGTTTGTGGATTTGGGCAATGGGTGGCTGATTTACATGCCTAATTCCATTAAAAATATTTTTCTTCAAATAAAAACACTGGATAAACTAGGAGAAGATCTTTGTAACGCATATTAATAACAAAGGACTATATCTAGAACTGTTGATTAAAAAAAAAAAAGCACAACTCAGCATGTATTTCCCCATGTTTATACTCTAGAGATACTCTAGTATAATTCACAAAGAAAAGTATAAAGGAATCTTATAGAACACTTAGTTACAATAGGGCAAATATTTGAAAAAAACGTAAATGGTCATCAACAGGAAACTGAACAGAATTCTGTACAGCAGTGAAAAAGAATGAAATACAGCTATATGTAACAACAGATAAATCTCAGAAACGTACTAAACAAAAAAAAAAAGTTGTAGAATGATCTGTAGGGTATAATATCATTCATATAAAGATGTAAAACTCTAAACCAGTATTGTAGAGTATATTGTTTTGAAATACATATGTAATAAAAATAAACTGAAACCATGGGGATTATATATTTGATGGTTGTAATTTCTGGTGAGGGAAGAAGGGAACTGTGACCACTGAGGAATACACTGGAATCTGAATGTTACTGTTAACCACTTACTTCTTAGGCTGCATTGTAAGATGCAAAGATTTTTTTAATATTGCTATGCAATATTTCACAATGAGAATATTTAAAACAAACAATTACAAATAAAATCATGAGAGGAAATGGCTAATAGGAGGAGGTTTTCTGTCTAGAAAGATAGGTAGCTCAGAAATTTTGTTTTTTAAACAAAATTTGAGGAATATAGTGATTTGCCAAGATGCCAGCCTACGAGTGGTGAAACAAAAGGAATTCTACATGTCATATGCTATTCAGGTTTGGAAACAAGCAAAAATTCTAAATGAAAACTGAAACAAAGCCAATGCCAAAAAGCATGACTAGAAGGAGGGGAAGGTGACAGTCCCAAACCAAATCTGTAGGATTATAAGCTGATTGCAGGTATTTCATTCTTTCATGCATTTTTTTTTCATTCACGCATCCTTTCATTTTCAACAAGACCTTTTGGAACCCCTCCAATGTGCCAGGCATTGTGATAGATCTGTGCTGTCCAACATAGTATCCATTAGCCATATATGGTGATTTAAATAGAAATTAATTAAAATGAAATACAATTAAAAATCTATTCAGCAGTTACATTAGCCACATTTCAAGTGAATAGTGATTCTAAGTGATCATGTGGCTTAGTATAATGCTTACCATTTTGGACAGCACAGATTTGGAACACTTTTGTCATTGTAAAAAGTTCTATTTAATGGTGCTATTATAGATGCTAGGGCGACAGCAATGAAAAACCCAGACTCTGAATTTTAATGGAAAAAAGAGGAAATAAAGGAAACGGTTATAAACTTGTAATATATGTTAATAATGAGTCATTAGAAGAAAATATAGTAGAGTAAGTGGATAGAGAGTGAAGGGGATGATCTGATGCAGGGATTTTCATAAGGAATCATAGCAATGGAAGGAAAGGCATTTCCATTTATTGGGAGGGAACTGAAAAGAAAAAAATGTGTGGCTTCATAAATGCCAACAGGAACAACTGTTTTAAGAAAAGAGCACAAGAATTTTACAATTGTAATCAGAAGGAATAAATCAGGAAGGAGAATGTTATGAGCTCCCTGGCACAAGCAGAGGGATAAGACAAACCAGTAGAGGGATACCCTGCATTGTCAGAACAGGAGGAGGCCATGAAGGGCACAGATTTGTTTGGTGATATTAAATTAGAATATAAGTGTGATTCCTTCTAATTCCTCTCTGAAGCAGGGGGTGATAATTTTCAAAAGAAACAAATTGGAAATAATTTAAGAAGATGTAAGGTTTGAAACAACTGATGTCTAAACTTTTTTATCCTAAAATTAACTCTCCCTTACCTACCCTTCTTATGACTCTATTCCTCCTCATGACCCAATTTCTAGAACCAAATTATTCATTGTTTTCCAACTGAGTGGAACCATTCCAGCTTTAATAACCTAGCCCAATTCAACAATCATATCTGTAATTCTTTCATCCCCTCTTCCAGTAGCCTATCTAATCATGTAGCTCATGTCCCGTCTTCTCAGGAATCTGTGTTTTTTGGTAGTAGTGCACTGATAAATAAATTTTAATAACCACATCTCAAGACAAAAACAAAAACGGAAATAAGACCTGATTTGTGGCATTTGCTGATTTTCATGGTATAAATCTACTCACCATGGCTGATTTCAAACTACCACGTGGTCTCAACTGACTTGCAAAATTAATGAAAATTTAACAATCAGCTTTCTGGCAAGGCCTGTGAAGGGCAAGTTAACAAGCTAGTCGGCCGTGGTGAAAACAGCCTGAGGGTTTCTGGCAGCAGGGATCGGGCCCAGGCTGATAGGATGCTTTGGATGGATGTCAGCTGGAATGCTCTAGACCTTTCTGTTGTTATTTTCTGCTCTCGCATTAGGGTTGGTGCTAGAGTAAATTATTTACAATTACTCTTTCTGGGCCATTCTTAGCTCATTCCTGCTTTAGGACTTCTGCGTCTCAGCTTTTCCTGGATGACTCCTCCCTAAGATCTTTTGGCACGTTCTCTCAGTTCATTATACTCAGCCGTCATTTTCCCAAAGAGGACTTCTCCCTGATACCCTCTTTAAAAGGGACTCCCTCCCACCTCCACGCTGTCTCCTCCAATCACCGCTCTGCTTTGTCCCACGTGTTATGGTATGTTTATAGTCATGATCATTGTCCAAATATTTTTCTAAGTTCCGTTGTGACATGTTCTTCTATATAGTTTATTTCTTAATTTCCACAAGCATGAGGATTTTCTAGCTATCGTTTTTTTCTTTTATAGTTTTATATATTGTAAGCTTTTTATCTCAAGATAATTATAGATTCACAGGAAGTTGCAAAGAAATATACAAGGAGGTTTTCTGTCTGCTTCACCCACCATCCCTCAGTGTTAGCATCATAAGTTACTATAGTACAATATCAAACCACAAACCATAGAGCTTATTCAGATTTCACCAGTAATACATGCACTTATTTGTGTGTGTATATATAGCTCTATGAAATTTTATTACACGTATAGCTCTGTGTAAGCACCACCATGATCAAGATACTTAACTGTACATCATCGTAACACTCCCTGATGTCACCCCTTTCCCACCTCTAGCCCTAGACAAGCAATGATTTGGTCTCCATCTCTATAATTACGTTATTTCACGAATAAAATGGAATATGCAATACAAATCTTTTTGAGATTGGCTTTTTTTCACTCAGCATAATTAATATGGGGTTCATCCAAGTTGTTGAGTGTATAGAGACTCTGTTCCCTTTTACTGTGGGGTAGTATTCCACACTACAGATGTATACAATTTGTTTCGCTATGTACCACAGAAGGTCATCTGGGTAGTGTGCAGGTTTTGGGTAGTATGAACAAAGCTCCTAAGAATATTCTTGCATAAGTTTCTGAGTGAAAATAAGTTTTCCTTTTTCTGGGATATATGTTTAAGAATTCAACTGCAGGGTCATATTGACAAGTCATTTTTAGTTTTAAAAGGAACTGCTAAACTATTTTCCATAGTAGCTATATCATCTCACACTCTAACCAGCAGTGTATGAGTGACCCAGTTTCTCCACATCCTTGCCAGCATTTGGTGTTGCAACTATTTTTTTGTTTGTTTTAGCCGTTCTGATAGGTGTATAGATATCTCACTGAGGTTTTAATTTCTACTTCTTATTGCTGAGAATAGGTTGTGGGTTCTAGCTCCCCACTGGATCTTCACTGACACCTCCTTCACCAGGAGAGGTAGGAGTGCCTAGTCATTGCTTCAGACATGGACGCCACTGACACCCCAGAGAGGGTGTGGCCTCATTACTGCTGGACTGCAGTACAAGTTGTGACTCACTATTAAGCTTGCTCTGAGGCCACCCCAGTGGGGAAGGCAAGAGGTACTCACTAGTGCTGTTGGGAGGTGTGGAAGTCCAGTCTCCCCACACAGTATCCACTGATGCTGAGATGGGGGAGCCTTGCCTCCAACCAGTGGGGATGGAAGTCCTGGATTCCTACAGGACATCAGAGTCTTCTGACATTACCCCAGCAGGAAATTGGGGGTGCCTCGTTTCCACCTAGCAAGAGTGGAAATCATCTAGGCTCCTCACTCTGCCTTTGTGGGGTCAGTTTTTTCTGTGGTGTTTGGCTGGAGTGGAGAGGTTATTATCCAAATTTATTCTCTCTTGCTAAGCTGCCCCTTTCCTGGTCCCTTGGCTAGAGAAAGCGTTATTTGGTCTGCATGCGTTGGCATATCTGGTTTCTTTAGCTTCAAGTATGGGATGTTTCAGACAAAAAGAAAATCTTGGAAACTCACCACCTCATTGTTCCTCTGATCTCAAGGTGCCTAGCCAGTCTGCCTTCTTCTCTCCACCTTTCAAAGTCTTATGATTGTTTTATATATAATGTCCAGGGTTTTTTGTTGTATGTAGAGAAAGGAATAGGGATAACTACATTCACTCCATCTTCCTGAAAGTGGAGATTGAGCACACTGAATTTTATGCTTGCTTCTGTATTTTCTGTATTGTTATATTCAAGATAGTTTTTTTCCTGAACTTTTTCACTAATTCTTTCTTCAGTCTTGTCATACCTGCTTTTAAATTGAACCAGTGAGTTTAGAATTGCAGTTACATAGCAGTTTGCAGTTCACGGATTTCTAACTAGCTTCTTTTCAAATCTGCAATATCAATTTACATAATTTTTAGTTCTGAAATTTAAAATGTTGATGTTATATTTATAAACATGTTAAGCATAGTTGTTAGGTGGTTTATATCTGGTAATTTCACACTCTGGAGTAACTTTGGATCAGTTTCTGCTATCTTTCCTTTTCTGTTGACTTGTGTTATCTAGTCCTTTTGTGTGCTGGGTTCCCTTTGAGTTGTGCTGGGTAAGAGTCACCTTAATTCACTTTCATCACATGAGATTTTGAGGCTATTATTGCAATCAAATTACATTGGTAATTCTCTCTACCTCTGTATATATTTGACTTGGTCCATAATAAAACATATTTTACAAAAAGGAACTGAGGGAATGTAAAGAAGAGATGACAGCAAGGTTTAACTTTATCATATGAAATGAAACAATGTAGGTTCTAGAATTCCCAAAGGGCTTTGAGCCCACAACTTCAATGATGAATGCTAAATTATCTAGTACTCAGGCCCAGTGTCTGTTTAAGCTAACAGCAGAGCAGGGGATCAAAGATGCCTCTTTAATGAGAATTTTTATATTTCGTTTTCCTAACTAGGTTCATAGAAGTCATCACAGGAAAAAGAGTATATTGTTGGTTTCCTTACATTTTAACATAATTTAGTACTGATTTTTACATATATAACTTGCATACTATTAGAAACCTATCTTGACATTACCAGTTCTTGAGTTGACAATTTTTAGTGTAATTAAAACTAATTTTGATTCATGATAGTTAAATGTTTTTCTTTTTAATTAGGTTTCAAAGGACTGTAAATAACCATGCCTGAAAATAAGATAATTTCCTATCCTTCCACTGGAGGAGAGCAAACAAAGAAAGGTAAGTTTATCCTTAAGTGATTTTCTTTGAAACTAGGTCATAGATAAATGTGACTCAGGTCACTCACAGAAGACAGTTGTTAGGACAGTAGTGTTCTCCAGGACCAGGGGTCACAAAACCAAAATTTACTGGCATCAGGAAGGTGAGGTAAGCAAAAGGAGTAAATCAGTTTAAGGAAAACCTACTGTATGGATTATAATCAATTTCTTATATAATTACTACTGAACTACAGTATAAGCAGTACCATAGGTAGGTAGTACAATGGTCTGCTGGAGTCAGCTCTTACTAGCTCATGTGAGCCAATTATATACATCTCTTCTCAATTCCACTCCATTGACTGGTTGAAATTGGTGGTATGGTGACAGGTGGTTATTAAAATTTTACCAGTACACCACTGAAGAGAAACATACAAAATGAAAAATGAAAAAAATACTTGTATGATTCTATTCTAAAAATTGTATTAGATTTTACCACATTACTTTACAACTTGGGCCCCTTTTGCATCTTTTATTCTGCATCATGTTAGCAATATCATGTCTTTGCCTGATATAGAACAGAGGTCAGTAAATTACAGCCCATGGGCCAAATCTGGTCAGCAACCCTTTTTGTACAGCCCAAAAGCTAAGAATAGTTTTTACATTTGTAAAGGATTGTAAAAAGAAACGAAACAAAGACGAATATGCAACAGAGACAGCATGTGACTCACTAAACCAAAAGTTTTTACTACCTGGACCTTTATAAAAAAAGTCTACCAATCCTTGGTATAGAATTTTGTCTCGAATACTTAACTGGGAACAATAGTCTTCATATGAGTTATCCATTGCTGCCCTAAGGCCATGTAACAACCAACCACAAAAAATGCAGGTACATAGAGCATCATAAACATTCATTTTAGCTCACTTGTACTGGGTGGTTCTCAAGTGGGCCCAGGAAGGCTCACTCACGCAACTGCAGTAAGCCACAGGCCAGCTAAGCATCATTACAGATCTTGCTCATTTGAGCTGGGCCTTCACAGGCCTAGGGTGTTGGCTGGGAAAACCACACTGACTCAGCCCTGCACCATGTTGTCTCTCATACTCTTACAGCAGCCTGACCTCGTGGTGTACGAGGGGGAACAGAAGGTCACAAGGCCAAGGCTCAGAACTGGCACCCTATCATTTCTGCTATATTTTATCAGCCA
The DNA here is from genome assembly GCF_963924675.1 of Phocoena phocoena. Classification (NCBI taxonomy): domain Eukaryota; kingdom Metazoa; phylum Chordata; class Mammalia; order Artiodactyla; family Phocoenidae; genus Phocoena; species Phocoena phocoena. The sequence goes on from NC_089231.1 coordinate 42,354,070, forward strand.
AAGCAAGTCATAGGCCCAGCCTAGAGTCAAAAGGCAAGGGATTAGACTCCACCTCTTAGTGGTAGATGCTGCAAAGTCACATTGCAGAAGGTGAACACTGGAAGGAGAAAATTAGTGGGGCTATTACTGCAATCAAAGCACCACAGTCTTATTTGGGCTATAAAAGAAAGCAGTCATTTAGTATTCCAAACATAGTTGAGGATATCACACCATGGATTTCATGTAGGATTACGAATCTCGTGTAGGATTTTTAGTGGCTTAGCACCACAGTTACTTTCAGAATATTTCAGTAAGTTTGTTTTTTATCTCTTTATTCATTCTATCAATATTATGTAACAAAATTGATGTTATTTCATTTTTACAGATTTTGTGTAGTGATGTTTAAGCAAAACCTTTTCATGTCTGGAAAATGACTTCAACCTTAGATTAGCAAAATGGACTAGGTTTCTCACATAAAACAATTTTCCCAAAGATACAATTTGGAAAGAGATAGGATAATCAAATTATACTTGTGCCTATCTCATGTTTAAATATTTGAAAAGAACTATTGAACATTTTTGGATTAATTATAATGTTAATTAAAAACTAATAGTTTGTTCCAAGACTTCATAGAGCTGAGCTGGTGATTTCCCTCTGAATAACCTGACAAAGACTCTTTATTTTGTACTGGAACATAAAATGACCAGTCCATACTGGATTGCAAGCAAAAGCTCTTGTGTGTGGTACATTAGGAGAAAGTTAATCATGTTAAACACGACAGGACACCTACTTTCTGTCTATGCAATGGAGAAATATACAGTCAGATAAAACCACACATCACATTATACAGTGGAATCTAAGGGTTCTTTGATATAGATTATTCCTGCAAATGCATACAAAATGGAAATACATCTGGCTGGCTAACTGTGTAGAAAATAATATGGTTAATAAATTGTCTTTTGAAATGTACTCAGTAAGTTCAGGATATTTGTATTTAAATGACATTAGGACCAATATTTGGAACGCTGGCATAAACAGTGATTATCAGTTAAAATTGATTTCTATCTCTTTGGCATCATACCATCATTAAGCTCCCTATCCTCTTTGTAAGACAACAACAAATACTATAAAGAACATTCAGCTTATCAAGCAAAGCATTGAGATGTCCATGTTCAAACTACAGAAACTTAGCAGTCTTAGCAAATTTTAAACTTTTAAGCCCAAAGCAATCTTTGCTGGATGATGTATTGAACCTAATTATGCACCAACCTTTGAAAAGGTTTGTCATTAACATCACAAGAAGACAACCTCAGATCTTATTTATTAACTTCCACCAGATGATATTCAACATAATAATACTCTTCTTCACATGAAAAATAAATCCCTTCCTTATATTGTGTAAATCACCCTGCAACTACTGTGGTTATATCAAAATTCTTATTATACTATAAATAAGCTTAGCAAACTGGATGATTATTCTGTGCTCTCAGTTGAAATAAAAAATAAAACAAAGTATTAAACTTTCCAATTGTTCTGTAGAGTCACAGCCATATCTTAAACATGCTGACCAACAGTATTTTCACATGACTCCTGTTTACAAACAGTTAGCTCTGGGATACTAATTTCTATTACAATTAAAAGTACATTTTTGGGGCTTCCCTGGTGGCGCAGTGGTTGAGAGTCCGCCTGCCAATGCAGGGGACGCGGGTTCGAGCCCTGGTCTGGGAGGATCCCACATGCCGCGGAGCAACTAGGCCCGTGAGCCGCAACTACTGAGCCTGCGCGTCTGGAGCCTGTGCTCCGCAACAAGAGAGGCCACGATAGGGAGAGGCCCGCGCACCGCGATGAAGAGTGGCCCCCACTTGCCACAACTAGAGAAAGCCCTCGCACAGAAACGAAGACCCAACACAGCCAAATTAATTGATTAAAAAAAAAAACAAAAAGTTGCAAAATGTAATTTAAAAAAATAAATAAATAATAAAATAAAATACCACCTTTAAAAAAAAAAAAAAAAAAAAGTACATTTTTACAAACTTACCACCTGTAATATTTGGATACTCAGGCAATATATTCACTAAAGTGCATTTCATGGCAGCATCACTTATTTATTTGTATTAAGATACTGATATTGCCTTAATTTTTCTATGTATTCTTTTTCATAATGCATCCTTTCCATATAAAAGGCAGAGACTGTATAATACTGTGTTTTTAGAGAATAGCACCTTTCTATGTTGAAATAGGAAATATTTCATACATGTAAAAATATCTGTAACATATATGTAAAGGACAACAAACATTGATAAAATCGAGTATCTGTGCACTCATAATGCACATTAAGAAACAGTACACTGTGTTCTCTCATCTCTTCCAAATCACATTTAGTTTTATATATTATATGTAAATATGCTAATATACCTTTATTATATAGTTTACCATATTTAATCTCCTAATTTTAACTGTCATTAATTCACTAATATTAGACAATCTGAAAATGAGTTAATAGTTTTACTTTCTTCTATTGTTTAGTCTAGATCCTTTAGTACTCTGTTAAATGTAGGCAATAAAAATGTGCTCACTTATCTCCCTGTTCCTGATTTTTAAGATGAGACTTTTAATGTTTCACCACTAAATATGATTTTTTTAGTTTTTTTTTATAGTTTACTATAAATTGTGAACATGTATTGAATTGTATTTATTTCATTTGATTAAACTTTACAGGTATTGATACAATATTGTTAATAATGTTTTATTTTTATATCCTCTGTATGCAATATTTCTGCTTTACATTCATAAGTTGTATTTGTTTCTTCTGTTTCTTCTCTTTTGTCTTGATCAATTTTGCCAGATGTATTCATTGGTGCTATATTTTTCAAAGTGGTAATTTCTCACCTTTTAAATAATCTCTAGGGTTGTTTTCTTGTTGTTGTTGGTTTGCTTTCTGTTAATTTCAGATATTGCCCCCTTATCTTCCTTCTACTTTCTTTGGGTTTGTTTTCCCATATATTTTTAATTTGGATGCTTAAATCACTAATTTTCAGCCTTTTTTCTTTTCTAATATAAATTTCTTGAAGTTACAAATTTCCCTTCACATATCATAGAGATAATAAAAAGGACTGGATGTCAAATCAGACTCACATGAAAATTGACTCATCATGCAGAGATTCACTCAGCATGTGTAGCTTTATTCAGTGCTGGTATCAATAATACTGTATTTAACTTTAAAAACTTGAATTATAATTCATACACTACCATAAAAATTCACCTCTTTCAATTGGGTATTTTCAGTATAATCACAAGGTTGTGCAACCAACACCATTATCTAATTCCAGTACACTTTCATAACCCCAAAAAGCAGCCCTATACCATTAGCTGCCACCCCCCATCCCAGCCCCTGGCAACCACAAAGCTACTTGCCTTTCGGTAACATCGTCGGCCTGGTGGGTGTCGACCAGTTCCTGGTGAAGACAGGCACCATCACGACCTTTGAGCATGCCCACTACACGCACGTGATGAAGTTCAGTGTAAGCCTGGTCTTCAGGCTCGCTGTGGAAGCCAAGAACCCGGCTAACCTGCCCAAACTGGTCAGGTGGAGGGGCTGAAGCCGCAGGCCAAGTCGGATCCCAGGGAGCAGTGCATCATCAAGGAGTCGGGGAGCACATCACTGCAGGTGCCGTTGAGCTGCACCTGGTGAGCTGCCTGAAGGACCACACTTGCATCCCCTATCAAGAAATCCAACCATGTCATCTGGTACCGTGAGACCGTCTCCGAAAAGTCGAATGTGCTTTGCCTGTCCAAGACCTGCAACAAGTGCAATCCGTTGCACATGGAAGCGTGGCCCGTCCCCAATGACCTGGCGGTGGACAGTAGGAGCGCGGTGTCCGCCCACCAGGAGGTCAAGTATTGGGGCCAACTACCTGGAAGAGAAGTACGAGTGGGATGTGGCCTAGGCCCGCAAGATCTCGTGCGCCGGCACCAGCCCCGATATCCCCACCGACATCACCAGGGGTGTGCAGTCCCTCAACGAGAGCAAGTACAGCGTCGTGGCCGGCCTCCAGTGGGGGCGCTGTGCCAGGAGAACACGCGGGGCGTGCGCTTCGAGGTCCTAGATGCGACACCGCCCGGGATGCTACTCAGATCGCTCCCACCGTCCGCCCGGCGCCGCCTCTACGCCGCATGCTGACAGCCAGCGCGGGCTCCTGGAGCCCAGTACCTTGCGGAGAGCCGGGGTCAGGAACAAGTGCTTGGTGGTGTCCTGTACAGAAGCGGAGCCGCGTCTTCGAGGCGTCCCAGGTGGCCCGCACCCCCATGTCGTGAAGGCCTACCTGCCAGTCAGCGAGCCCTTTGGCATCACCGCCAACCTGCGGTCCCACACGCGCGGGCGGCCAGGCCTTCCCCCGTGTGTGTGTGTGTGTGTGTGTGACCACTTTCAGTCCTGCCCGGAGGCCCCTTCGCCAACACCAGCGCCCCAGCCAGGTCGTGGCGGAGACGCGCAAGAGCAGAAGCCTAAAGCAAGGCAGTCCAGCCGTACAATTTCCTGAACAACTCACGGAGCAGCATCTGCTCCGCCGTGAGTGACTGCAGCATCGAGCCGCGAATTCTCTTCAAGACACCGCGAGAACGTCCGGACGCAGTGATGCTCCGCCTACGGGATTTTAGGTTCCACTCGGTGCCACCTCTCAACGTTAACGCCTGATAACCTTTTCTGCTGACATTTATAGCAAGGACTTCCGAGGTAACAGAATTGCCCTCGCAGCAGGGATTTATTTGGCAAGTGGAGGGTGTGGGGAGGGGGGTTGGGAGACCGTTTTGGACTTTTCATAGAAATTAATTGATAAAATAGTTGGCATTGTGTGTCTGCCTTCTTTTAAACTGGAATTCTGTCGAGATTCTTTTTTTGTGGCGGAGAAATATTCCATTGTATGTATATTCCACATATTGTTGTTGTTGTTGTTGTTTTTGCCGTACACGGGCCTCTCACCGCTGCGTTCTCTCCCGTCGCAGAGCACAGGCTCCGGACGCGCAGGCCCAGAGGCCGTGGCCCACGGGCCCAGCCGCTCCGCGGCATGCGGGATCCTCCCGGACCGGGGCAGGAACCCGCGTCCCTTGCATCGGCAGGCGGACTCTCAACCACTGCGCCACCAGGGAAGCCCCCCACATATTGTTTTATAAATTCATCAGTAGATGGGTGTTTGGGTTGTTTCCACTTTTGGACTATTATGAATAATGTTGTTATGAATATTCAAGTACAAGTTCTTATGTGGACGTCTATTTTCATTTCTGTTGAGTCTACACTTTGGACTGGAATTGCTAGGTCATTTGGTAACTTGATATTTAACTTTCTAATTGCCAATTTTTTTCCAAAGCAGCTGCAGGGTTTTATGTTCCAAATGACAATGTATGAGGATTCTAGTTTTTCTACCCCCTTGTCAACACTTATTAAATTTTATTTTTTTTAAACTTTATTATAGCCATTTTAGTGGGTGTGAAGTGGCATCTTACTGTGGTTTTGATTTGCATTTCCCTAATCACAAATAATGATCAGGATTTTAAAATATGTTTACTGTCACTTGTATGTGTTCTTTGGAGAAATGTCTCTTTAAATCTTTTGCCCGTTTTTAAATTGGGTTATTAGTCTTTTTCTGTTCTTGAGTCATAATAATTCTTTATATCTTTTAGAAACTAGACCTTTATGAGATATGTGATTTATGAATGTTTTTGCTCATAGTAGGGTTGTGTTTTCTCTTTTTTGGGGAGTTTTTATGTGAGTTTTTAAAAATTGAGCTACAGTTGATGTACAGTGTTTCAGGTGTACAGCAAAGTAATTCAGTTATTTTCACTTTCTTGATAGTGTCCTTTGCAGCACAAAAATTTTTATTTTCATGAAGCCAATTTAATTTTTTAAATTGCTTGTTCCTTTGATGTCATATTTACCCCTTCATTTTCTTATAAGAGTTTTATAGTTTTAGCTCTTGCATTTAAGTTTATGATCCATTATGAGTTAATTTTTGTACATGGTTTGAGGTAGAAATCAAAATTCATTCTTTTACATTCATATATTCAGTACTATCTGTTGATAAAAAGACTATTCTTTTCTCATTGAATAGTCTTTGCACCCTTTTAAAATTCAACGGACCATAAATATGGGTTTATATCAGGAATCTCACTTCTATTTCATTGATCTACATGTTTGTCCTTATGCCAGTACCACACCATCTTGATTATTTAGATTTGTAATAATTTTTGAAATCAGGAAGTATGATTCCTCCAACTTTGCTCTTCTTTTTCAATATTATTTCAGCTAATCTGGGTCCCTGGCATTTCCATGTTATTTTTAGGGTCAGTTTGAGAATTTCTGAAAAACAGCAACAACAAAAAGCTGCTGAAATTTGGTAGAAATTGCATTGAACCTATAGATCAATTTGAAGAGTTTTGGTGTCTTTAACAAAATTGTCTTAGAATCCACTAACACAGGATATATTTCTATTTATTTAGGTATTTAATTTTTTCAACAGTTTTGTAGATTCTAGTGAAACTTGTTTAACCAAACAAGTCATGCACTTCTTTTGTTAATTTTATTCCTAAATATTTTATTCTTTTTGATGCCTTTATTAAATTGTATTTTGGATGCCTTTAATTTTCTTGCCTAATGACTCTGGCTCCAATCTTCAGAACAGTATTGAATAAAAGTGGCAAAGTGTAGCTATGATTATCTTTTTCCTGATCTTAGGGGAAAAACTTCATTCTTTCCTGTAATATCTGATGTTAGCTGTGGATTTTTCACCTTTGTGAAGGAAGTTTCGTACTGTTCCTATTTTGATGAGTGTTTTTATCATGAATGGGATTGAATTTTGTCAAACACTTTTTCTGCATCTATTGAAATGTGTGGTTAGTATTGCATTGATTGATTTTCATACGTTGAAACATTTCTGGAATACATCTCACTTGGACATGATGTATAATTCTTTTTATATGCCACTAGATTCGGTTTGGTAGTATTTTTGAGGATCCATGTGCATAAGGAAATATTTCGTGTATAATTTTATTTTCTTATAATATTTTGTCTGATTTTGCTGTCAGGATAATATGGGGCTCATAGAATGAGTTGGCAAGTGTTCTCTCTTCTGTATAATTTTTGGCACAGTTAAAAAGGCATCAGTGAGGCATTCTTTAAATATTTGGTGATATTCACCAGTGAAGCCATTTGGCCAAGGCCTTTTCTTTGTGGGAGGATTTTTTATTACTGATTTAATTTCTTTACTTGTTATAGTTCTGTTCAGATTTTCTGTTTTTTCTTGAGTCAATTTTGATAGCTAGTGGCTTTCTAAGAACTTGTTCATTTCATCCAGGTTATCTAATTTATTGGTAGAATCTTGTTTATAGTATTCCCTTGTAAACCACTCTGTAAGATAGTAATACCCTTCTTTCATTCTTGGTTTTAGTACTTGGAGTACTGTCTTTTGTTTTGTGTTCCCTTGGTTAGTACTCATGGGAGAAATGGCTACTCAGGTCCTTTGCCCATTTTATAATCAGATTATTTGTTTTACTGCTGGTGAATTGTATGAATTCCTTGTGTATTTTGGATATTAACCCCTTATCAGATATATGGTGTGCAAATATTTTCTCCCATTCTATAGGTTGCCTTTTCATTATGTTGATTGTTTCTTTTGCTGTACAGAAGCTTTTTTATTTATTTATATTTATTTTTTAAACTTTTTATTTATCACTTATTTTGGTTGTGTTGGGTCTTCGTTGCTGTGTGCAGGCTTTCTCTAGTTGCATTGAACGGGAGCTACTCTTTGTTGCAGTGCACGGGCTTCTCATTGCGGTGGCTTCTTCTTGTGGAGCATGGGCCCTAGGCACGCGGGCCTCAGTAGTTGTGGCACATGGGCTCAGTAGTTTGTCACACGGGCTTAGTTACTCTGTGACATGTGAGATCTTCTCAGACCAGGGATCGAACCCATGTCCCCAGCATTGGCAGGTGGATTCTTAAGCACTGTGCCACCAGGGAAGTCCCTGTGCAGAAGCTTTTTAGCTTGATGTAGTCCCATTTATTGATTTTTGTTTTAGTTGGTTGTGTTTTTGGTGTCATAGCCAAAAGGTCCTTACAAGAACAATGTCAAGGAGCTTTTTCCCTGTGCTTTCTTTTAGGAATTTTATGATTTCAGGTCTTACTTTTAAGTCTTTAATACATTTCAAGTTAATTTCTGTGAGTGATGTAAGATAAGGGTCCAGTTTCATTCTTTTGTATTTAAATATCCAGTTTTCCCAGCAACATATATTGAAGAGATTATCCTTTCCTCATTGAGTAGCTTTGACTCCCTTGTCAAATATTAATTGATTGTATATGCATGGGTTTATTTCTGGATTCTCTGTTTTGTTCCACTGATCTATGTGTCGGTTTTCATGCCAGTACCATATTGTTTTGACTGTTAGAGCTTTGTAACACAGTTTGAAATAAGGAAGTGTGATGCCTCTAGCTTTATTCTTCTTTGTCAAGATTGCTTTGGCTATTAGGAGTCTTTTGATGTTCCAAATGAATTTTAGGATTTAAAAAAAATTTCTGTGAGAAATGCTATTGAAATTTTGATAAGAATTGAATTGAATGGACATTTTAACAATATTTACTCTTCTTATCCATGAAGAGTAACTCTTTCCAATTTTTGCGTTCTTCAATCTCTTTCATCAATATCTTACAGTTTTTGGTATATAGATGTTTCAATTTCTTGGTGAAATTTATTCCTAAATATTTTGTTCTTTTCATGCTATTGTAAATGAGACTGTTTTGTCTGACGTAAATCTATATGAGGTCATAAGATATATATATATATGATCAGCTACCTCTGATATCTCTTGGTTTCCATTTGCATGGAATATCTTTTTTCATCCCTTCACTTTGAGCCTCTATGTGCCCTTAAAGCTGAAATGAGTCTCTTGTAATAGGATATATATATATAGTTGAGTCTTGTTTTTTTTTTAATTTGCTCAACTACTCTGTGCCTTTTTTTTTTTTTTTTTTTTTTTTTTTTTTTTATGCGTTACGCGGGCCTCTCACTGTTGTGGCCTCTCCCGTTGCGGAGGACAGGCTCCGGACGCGCAGGCCCAGCGGCCATGGCTCACGGGCCCAGCCGCTCCGCGGCACGCGGGATCCTCCCAGACCGGGGCACGAACCCGTGTCCCCTGCATCGGCAGGCGGACTCTCAACCACTGCGCCACCAGGGAAGCCCTACTCTGTGCCTTTTGATTGGAGAGTTTAATTCATTTACATTTAAAGTGATTATTGATAGGAAAGGATTTCCTAATGGCATCTTGTTGATTGTTTTCTGCCTGTTTTGTAGTTCCTTTGTTCATTTCTTCCTCTCGCCGTCTTCCTTATCGAATATAGCGGTATACTCTGACTCCCTTCTTTTTTTCTTTTGTGTATCTGTAATACTATAGGTTTTTGCTGTGTGGTTACCTTAAGGCTTAAATGAAACATTTTATAGATATAACAGTCTGTTTGGAGCTGATAGCAACTAAATTTCAATCACATACAAAATCTCTGCCCTTTTATACCCCACCCTCCACATTTTGTGTTTTTGATGTCACAATTTACATCTTTTATATTTGGTATCTATTAATAAATTATTGCAGTTATAGCTATTTTAGTACTTTTGCCCTTTAACTTTTATTCTAGGGTTAAGTGATTAATATGCCACTGTAGTACTGGAGTATTCTACATTTGAATATATACTTACTTTTACTGATGTGTTTTATATTTTCATCTTTGTGTGTTGCTAATTTGTGTTCTTTTAACTTGAAGAACTCCTTTCAGCATTTCTTGTAAAGAAAGTCAAATGTTGATGAACTCCCTCAGCTCTTGTTTGGGAAACTCTTTCTCCTTCATTTCTGAAGGACAACTTTGCCAGCAAAGAAGCTGAGGTCCTCTGCAGAGCAGGCCACTGTAAAGCATGATCACTGCTGCTGCATGACTGATACTGGTAGCCTCTGCCATTCTTCCTTGTGCCAAGCCATCTTTATACTTCTCAGCTTTGCTGATCTCTGGGTGGAATGAAACCAAAGATGGTCCTTTGTGCAGTGCCCCAAAAGGGTGGGGAAGCTGGTTGCTCACCCTTTCCTAGTGAGAGGAACTATTTCAGACCAGAGAGTTCCCTCTTGGCACTGAGCAGTGTGGACCTAGGGGGTGGGATAATGCAGACAAAATGAAACTGTCTTCCTTTCCTTTTTGTGTGGTTATTCTCTGTTGTTGTTGTTGTTGTTCCACTGTGTTGCTGAAGTTTTTTTAGTGGACTCTTGAGCTCTCCCAGAGCTACTTTTGTTTGTGGATAGCTGTCTAATTGTTGAAGTTTGTTGGATGGAGTCTAGGGTCTCCTACCCCACCGTTTTGGTGATGTCAATCTGGATGATCTCTCTGCTTTTAATAGCTGCATGCTATTTTGAATACCTACTTGTGAGAGTTAAGCCAAATGAATAACACGGAAAACATCTAAAGATATTCTACTGTGGGTTTTGTTTAATATCAATATTTTAGTTGCTTTTTCAAGGACAGCACTTTCACAACATAGTTTTGTACATTATTTTGCTTATTTTAAAAATGAATATTAACTGTTCACTGAAATTTTTGTTTTCTTTTAAAAAGACAATGCCACATCACAAGCTTTGGTTTTATTTGGTGCCCCTAAGGAAGCTGTTGAGATTATTCTTGAAAATAAAATGACAAATACTGAAGGTAAGGACTGAATCTAAATTGTATAGTAACCTATATAAGCTATATTTATATTCACTCATTAGTTTGTAATGTCAGTGTTAAATTTTTATTAAGAAATACACTGTAAATATCATTAATAGTTAACAGAGTAATGATATATAAGAATATAATATTTTAATAAATTTTATTAATAGTATATTGTTAATTAAAATTTGGTTCATAAGAATTGTTTACAATTTCAGAAATGTATGAATTTTTGAAATAAACATTTTCTTTATCCTTCATGCCAGGATTGGCAAGTGCTAGAAGCTTTCTAGTTCATTGAGGATATGTTTCTTAGAAGAAAAAGAATAAGGACTAATGTTTTTGGTGTGTGAAATCCAGAATTAAAAATTGTTTATTGAAAATCCATGAAACATTAGCTCAGAAAGTGTTTCTGGTATCTTATGTTGTAAGAAGTAGAAAGAGATGATGAAATGTATACATTTTATGTATAGAGTTTCATATTTGTTTCTTCTCAGATCATTCTGGTGGAGAACTCCATATTTATTAAAATATTTAATCTAAATTTTGGTAAATCTCTGCTCTGCAGGTTGTTAGTTTGACAGGATAAAATTGGTATAAGTTACCCTTCTGATTATTTATCTATTTTTGTTCAATAGAAATCTTGAATAGAATTTTAATGTTCTGGCTTAGAGTTTATTGCCCAATGTTAGTTATGGGCCATAGTTAGTTTTAGACAAATTTTTTAAAATATCAAATTATTGATTTATTAACCAATTAATTAAAGACACTGGAATATACATGTGCTATTAGGGTGCAGAGATATTTAAGAAATGATTCTTATATGGAATGTATAATCTTGCAAGCCAAATAAAATATAATTATACACCAATTAGTACAAAACAATAGAAATGGATGGTTGTATAGAGTAACAACAAAGATGACACAAAGTATTTAAAAGGTTCTGCAGCCAATTCCAGTTTGTGACCATGGGGTTTCCCCACCACTAAGCCATTCTTGGACACCAGCTGGATGTCCTACAATTCAGCTCAATTCTAACATCAGCTACCCAGAGATAGTGTCAGATCCCATAGGTTAAGGGCTTAGTCCTACAAGTCTACCCCTTGCCCCACTTCAGATGCCAGTCAAAAGCCCAGTTTGTCACCTGTGCTTCTGACCAACCACTATAGATTGGTGGTTCCAATTACACCCCTCCCTGCCTTGGTTTTGGCTAATCTGCTAGAGTGGCTCACAGAACTCAGAGAAACATTTTATTTAGTAGATCACTGGTTTATTATAAAAGGATATAACTCAGCAACAGCAGATGGAAGAGATGCGTAAGGTGAGATATGGAGGAAGGGCACAGAGCTTACATGTCCTCTCGAAGTGTGCTGGTCTCCCCAAATCTTCATGTGTTCACCAGCCCAGAAGCTCTCCGATCCCTGTCCTTTTGAGTTTTTATGGAGTCTACGTTACATGGGCAAGATTGATTAAATCATTGGCCATTGGCTATTGATGCACCCTGCAGCCCCTCTCCCCTCCCTAGAGTTCGGGGCGGGACTGAAAGTTCCAACTCTGTAATCACAAGATTGGTTCTCCGGAGTCCCCATCCTTAGGTGGGGTCCAAAAGTCACCTCATTAACATAACAAAGGACACTTTAATTGCTCTCAAAAGTTAGGAAATTACAAGGGTTTTAGGAACTCTGTGCTGCAAACACATGAAGACCAAATATATATTGCTTATTCTAAATCACAGTATCACAGTAGTGTATGACAAATGAATACTGTGGACAAGAATCTTTAGTGTTTCGAGTAACACCAGTTTGTATGGCCTCTAAGAATTAAGAGGATTGTTAATGGATAAGGATGGATTTGAACTGAATCTTGAAGGATGTATTTGTATATGAAAAGAAACGTGAGCAGGGAAATTAAGCAGGAACCACAGAATGAGTCAAATAATGTGATGAAATAACACAAAATACAGAAAAAATAGATTACTTTGACTATAGCATAGGAAAGATTCAGAAATTTAAAGATAATTGGTTAAAATAAAGCTAGAGATGATTGAGGGGCAGTCAAGCAGCATTTTGAATTTCGGGCTCAAAAGTGTGAACTTCATTATTGCTCAGTCTCTGGTCCTATATAGATTCGATTGGAGATATTATGTTACCAAATTCTTTGCTTGAAAGTATGAGTCTGAGTGCACTATGCAGAATTATTTGGTTACAGAAGGAAATATGGAAACTATTCACCTAAACAAATGAGCTGCTGGATAGTTCTCCAGAAAAGATAGGTTTATTTGGGGTCAGCAGATTTGGGGTGTGAAACCACAGTGAGCCATGTGCAAGTTCCCCCAAGGCAAGAGAAGGAGAACTCTTTTATATAAGGGAAAAGGAAGTTGGGAGGGCTATAGTAAACAAAGAGCCCATGGCTTTTCATTGGCTGAGTCCTTGCCAGGAAGGAAGAGGAGTCCTCCTCCTTGTTGGGCTCTGTTATCATCGCAGGGTGTGAGAGCTCCCCCTGCTGGTCTCGTGACTCTAATTGAGGTTTCTGTTTATTAATTGTTATAAAAACGATTATTTTATTATGATTTGTGCTTAAGGTAATAAGGGTTTGATCTATGAATGATAAACGGATATGAAAGATAGGAATTAAAGAGATTACAAAGGAATTGTTAAGATTTGGTAAACCGACTGGGTATATTGTTACAGGAACTTGAAAAGGAGGATTCAACAATGGTTTAACTGTTGCAAACTTTGATAATGGGAACAGAGAAGTAAGAAAGGAAAGGAATGAAGATGAGTTTAGTTTTAGAAATACTGGCTTTGCGAATGGGTTTGGTCCTTTTAAGACTACCTCTGGCTTGCTGTCCTTGACAAAGTCCAAATGTTTAATACCAAGTATATTGGAGATGGGCCTGAAACCGAAATTTTCATCTGGGTATGTCTTTACTCTCTCATCAGTCTTTTATTTGCCAAATAGTTCCTGATTATCGACTCTGTGCCAGACACTATGCTCACTGCTTGGAATGTATCAGATCCCTGCCACCCTGCCACCTCCCTCTGTACATCTCCCTAATCTTTTCCAGCTCTATATCTGGTCATACAAATGTGCTCATTTTCCTCTGTAGCCTTTCTGACTTTGGCATTTTAGTTTACTGATGTCATGAATTTATTTCCTTGTTTGTGGTATATCAATTTCTCAAAGAGTACATTCTAATTTTAATTCTCTTCCTCCCCTACTGCATAGGATCTAGCAAGTCCATCCTTCCCTTCCCTACATTCAGTGCTAGGCTTGGGCTCTAGGAAGGACAGGTTTTGGAATACATTTGGCAAGGAGTTCAGTGTAAAGTTAAGTCTAAAGATGTTTACTTAGGAGTCAAGCACTCAGAGGAGATGACCAAGGGAGAGACTATAAAGGGGAAAGATTATTTCTTACCAAGTAGTCATGATTAAGGAATATGAGGAGAAATAGGCAATGAGGAAGTAAAAGAAAGCTATTAAAGAACATTTCAAAGAAGTATTTTCTACTATATTCTGTATGAGTTAAAAGAGAAGGAGAGTGGTACAAGGTTATTGAATTCTGTCACTAGGGAATGGCTGGTGGTCTTTGTAATCAAACAAATTTGTTGAGGTAAAATTTAAGTGTAATAAAATCTACTCATTTTAAGTATACAGTTCAATGACTTAACAAATGTATACATCCATTTAACCACCGTCTTAAACAGGATATAGATACTCTTTTCAGAAAGTTCATTCATGTTCTTTGTGGTCACTGTCTCTTCACTCCACCCCTCATATCCACTGATATGATTTTAGTTTTAACATTTAAAAATTTTAAATAAGTGGAATCATTCCATTTGTGCTCTTTTGTGTCCAGTTTCTTTCAAAGACTCAGAAAGAGGTCTGTGAGATTCATCCATGTTGTTGAATATATTAGTAGTTTCAATGTTGCATATATTAGTAGTTGTTCATTTTATTACTCAGTATTATTCCCTTGCATGAGTGCTGTATAGTTTATCTATTCAACCATTGATGGAAATTTGGGATTTTCTAATTTGGGGCTATTATAAATAAAGCTGTTATGAATATTTACACACAAGTCTTTTTATAGATGGATTTTTATTTATCTTGGGTAAATACATAGAAGTGGAATGCTGAGTCATATGATAAGTGTATGCTTAACTTTTATAAGAAATTTCCAAACTATTTTCCAAAAGTCATTTACAGTTCCACCAGCAATATATGAGTTATAGTTGTTCTATATCCTCACTAATATTGGCTTTGCCAGTCTTTCAAATTTTAGGTATTCTAGTGATTGTGAAGTTGTACTGCACTGTTAATTAAATTTGCATTTTTCTGATGATTAATGAAGCTGAGCATCTTTTTACATGCTTATTAGTCATTTGTGTATTGTCTTTTGGAAGATTCCAAGTCTTATGCCCATTCTTTATTGGGTTGTCTTCCTATATAGGAAGTTGTAAGTTTTCTCTGCACATTCCAGATATAAATCATTTGTTGGATATATACATGTTTTCTCCCACTCTCTTGCTTGTCGTTTCATATTGTAATACCTTTTTGAGGCATGATGAATGTTTTGACTTTGATGAAGTCAAATTTATTTTTTAAATGTTTCTCTCTCCCCTCCCTTCCTTCCTTCTTTCTTGCCTGTATTTTAAAAATATTTTTCTATTATGTCCTGGCCTATATTGTTTCTGATGGCAAATGTAGCAGTTACTCATATCCATGTCCCCTATATGTAATGTGTCCTTTTGTTATCTGGCTGCTTTAAAGATTTCCTCTTCAATTGGTTTTCAGCAGTTTGGCTATGATGTTCCCAGACATAGTTCTCTTTATATTTTAATTGTATGAGATTTGTTGAGCTTCTTGGATGTGTGAATTGATGTTTTTCATCAAATTTTGAAAATTTTTTGGCTGTTATTCTGTTATTTTTCACTCCAAAATTCATTCTCCTCTTCTTACAGAACCTCAACTTCACATGTGTTGGACTGATGGAATTTTTCCTACAATTCCTTGAGCATCTGTTCTTTTTTGTTCATTTTTCTTTCTCTTCTCCAGATTGGATAATTTTTTAAAATTTATTTTATTTGTTTATTTTTGGCTGCATTGGGTCTTCATTGCTGCACCTGGGCTTTCTCTAGTTGCGGCGAGTGGGGGCTTCTCTTGTTGTAGAACACAAGCTCTGGGCATGCAGGCTTCAGTAGTTGTGGCACACAGGCTCAGTAGTTGTGGCTCGCGGGCTCTAGAGCACAGGCTCAGTAGTTGTGGTGCACAGGGTTCGTTGCTCTGCGGTATGTGAGATCTTCCTGGAGCAGGGCTCGAACCTATGTCCTCTGCACTGGCAGGCGGACCCTCAACCACTGCACCACAAGGGAAGTCTCTAGATTGGATAATTTTTATCAATTAATCGGCCCATTCATTCTTTACTCAGGGAAAGGTCTCCTTCTCCCTTCCCCCACCCCCAGTGTATAACAAAACTAAAAGGAACTTTGTTTTTCACAAAAAAAGTTAAAGGTACTTTCTGTTTATCACACAGAGGCTTTGCAAGGACAAGAAATTATTGCTAAACTTAAGAGCACTAGCTTATTCTACATTTTGGGAAGAAAATCAAGATGTTAAAAGGGATAATCAAATGTGGAAAAGAAATCTGTGTTCAGATAAGTTTTTTACTCAGAGTGCTGAGGTCAGATAAAGGAGTGATACAGTAACTGGGGTGATGGATGTAAAGGAATTACATATTAAAATCAGAAGAGAAGGAAGGATGGTAGTGATAAAATCTTAAATTATTGGGCCTGTGTGAGTAACTAATTATGTAAGGATCAAATTCATTGAGCAAGGAGAGTTGACAGCTAATGAACATAAACTGCCATTTGCCCGCACAGTCAGGCTGACGGTATTTTTTCTCAAACGAAAGTTTCATGTTGCAGTCTCAACAAACCTCAGCTCTGGCCTAGGTCCAGCAGGATCTTGCTCTTATGCATTGATTCTGAGCGAGGAAATTGGAGTTGGGCAGATTTTTAGAGCGAGTGAGTGTCCTGCCTGAGCTTAATTCTTGAAATACTCACCCTGATCCTTTGTGCACAGGCTTCATGAGGAGGAGTTCTATCCATTTATGTTTAACTGAAACTGTGGCTTCATTGTATCATGGAATTTTAGGTGAAAATGATCTTATATAACACACTGCCAACTAGTTCATTTATTCAGTGAGAAATCTGAGGTTAGCAACTGAGTAGTTTTAGCTTAAAAAAGCACAGTTACTTATCAGTCAAGTTGAAAAATGAGTGACCATGGACACCTAGTTTTGTGACCTAAGTGTATCTATAATGTGGGCAAAATTAAAAAGAAGTGGAAAGGAAAGTTTTAACTTACACTGTGCATGTCTTAGAATAAAGCAGTAATAAGAACTCCTGAATTCTTGTTCTTTCTTGTGCTGCTTGTGATGCCATGTCTTCTGTAGACTTTCAGTGCAAAATTTAACTTCACAGTATTTCATTTTCCCCACTTAACCATATGTAAAATGTTAATCCTAAACCATGGAGTGTGGTGGAAATTAATTAATACTCACCTAGTAGGTTGAGAATGGCACACGTAGAAAAATGTTAAATGAGTCATTGCTGTCCTTGTTTTCTCCACATTTAATGAAGCAAAACAATGCTTTTGAGTATAAGGGCAATTCCCTGGTTGCTAAATGTACTATATTAAAACCTTATTTCTTGGGGAAGGGCAACATGCCCTTATCAGGCCGTTTGGATAAGAGATCAATATGTACTTTTTACCAGCTTATTTTTTGGTCCTTTGACTGTTACAGAGATGAAAAAAACTATATATATATATATATATATATATATATATATATATATATATATATGTGTGTGTGTGTGTGTGTATGAACTAAAGAGGTAAAATGGAATATAACACAAAAAAATAGTCATACTGAGTATATGCGTTCACTATGGTCAAACCATGGTAAAATACATTAGAATATCAGCATTGATATCTTGAAGGAACATTTGAATTTCAAAAACAAGTGATATGTGAAACTTTTGAGAGGTGCCCTGAAATATATTTTAAGAACTGCTTCTCTTTATTTTGCCACATTTAAAAAAATATAAAAACAACCTTCATGGTATTGCTTACACTCTAAAGCCAGAGAAATATAGTTCAAGTCCCAGCTCTCACACATCCCAGCTCTGTGGAATAGGGCACTTTATATAACCTCTCTAAGCTTTGATTTCCTCACATGTGAAATCAAGAGAATAATCCCATTTCATAAGATTGTTGTGAGGATTAAATAATATGTGACATCGAAGATACTTAGCACAGGGTTTCCCTGGTGGCGCAGTGGTTGAGAGTCCGCCTGCCGATGCAGGGGACGCGGGTTCGTGCCCTGGTCCGGGAAGATCCCACATGCCGCGGAGCGGCTGGGCCCGTGGGCCATGGCCGCTGAGCCTGCGCGTCCGGAGCCTGTGCTCCGCAACGGTAGAGGCCACCACAGTGAGAGGCCCGCCTACCGCAAAAAAAAAACCAAAAAACAAAACTTAGTACAGTTCCATGTTTGGCACATACTTTAGTGCTCAAAACTGTTTATATATATATATATTTCTATATGGGCTATTATTTTATATATGGGATAGGAATATATATGGAATAGAGTAAACACTTATAAATTAAACACATGCCGTTTTGACAGAGATTGCATTTTTGGAGGAGGATATTATGAGATATCATTTAAAGATATTTAAAAGATTGCAGTTTAAATGAAGCTATCTAAAATATTTACCATCTCTGTGTGTTGACATTGAAACAAAAGGCACAGACTGGAGACAACAGCATTACTCTGTGTTCCTCAAGGTTAACTGCAATGAGGACATCAGACTGTTCTTATTGAGGCACCGAGCCTATTCTGTGTCTTGCATTTAAGATCAGTGATTGCAGCTGTAATCCAGACCAGTAGAGTCCTTAGAGGCAAAAAGACTGCAAGTAAGCACTTTGGTGGAGTCTTCACGGACAACTTTGCTGTGCTGCTGCAACCTTCAGTTGATTCGGAACATGCCAGGGTTAGAATCACTGAGGCACATCAGACTGAGTGGATTTTATGATGAGTACAACTTGAATGCCATAGTGAGAACATCAGTCACTCTTTACATGAGACTTCAATTTTTAGAGATGGAAGGTAGAAAATGAGGTTATTATGAGGATGATAGGGACCCGCTTTTACTTTTTTTCAGCAAGAGAAACCATGCTGGATTTAAGGAAGAAGTTCTTCAATGCCTGAGTGGTTAGATATTATTTACATTGGAACATGTGGGGTCTCTTTAAGGGGAGAATTTAAAATACATGTCAAAGTCATGTTTTAAGTGATTCAGGATCTATTTAGAAAAATGGATTAACTGGTTTCTACCTTTTTCTAAATTTTTTCGTGATGCTGTGGAACACTTTAACTTTTTAACTTGCTTGAAGTTTTATTCTTGCTTCTTAGATTTATTTTTATTTGTTACAGTTTAAGTTATAAATGATCATTTTATTTTAGCTTTCAGATTATTTGAAGGTTAATTCTATAATTCTCTGACATTTATCAATCTGTTGATTAAAGAAAGTTTGAGTGTTAGTACTAGTAAAGCAGAATACTTTTTGTACATTCTGAACATCAGGGTTTACTATTCTGTATATGACTGTGAACTGATGTCCTCTGTCTGCTTTATCTATAGGGGTGAATGCAGGCATTTACTTAAGCCACCCATGCCGACGTAAAAGCTGTGCTTTAGTAAACATCCCAGCACCATGTGTCAACAAAATGATTTCACACATTGAAGATGTGGAGTCTAAAATACAGAAGCATCTGAAACAGGTAAGTGATAATTAACATGCTAACATTTTTGTAAGCACTATAGGGCCTGTAAGTGTCTGTTACTTAAAGAACCCGGGGAACTATTATTTTTTTTTAATGATTCTTGGACTACTTTATAGAATCTTGGCTCAGTTACATAATTTACTAATCTAGACATGTTTTTGATAGTGTCATTTCAGAAGGGCGAAATGACCTTATTAAATAGATTTTTTTTTCCTACGTGTTTGTTCTTTATCCACAGGCAATCATGCTAAGTAGTAATTTCCATAGCCAACTTGACTAGTAAATTAAATAGCATTTACATCCTTTTTAGGGACACTAAACTGATTAGATGATTAGCTGAGTACATTGGTGTATAAAAGGACAGAATGCCCTCTTTAATGAGTTATTTTGTTCTAAAGAAATACTCAACAAGTCTGTTAAAAGAGAATATAATGATTCTTCCTTTGTCTTTTTAAACTGATGAAGTTTGCCTTTATTATTCTGAAGGGAGTTCAATCTTGAAATCACTGAAACTTTCATTTATTTTCAAAGGATGATTTAGGAATGATTAAAAAACCTTCTCATACATTTTATTAATATTATGTTTCTAAGCAATTAATGCACAACTGTGCTGCCCAGACAGGAAGATAAGTTTGTCAGAGATTTGTGCTCTTTCCCTTCCTTCACCGCTGTTACTGGATCTGGCTCTGAGAGAGTTCTGATGGGCCCTCATCATGCTTGATCTAGGGTATAGTTTCCTTCCAGAGGCATTAGAGTGCCGTCTTTAAGATCACAGCCCTTAGAGCCATATATTCTGTGAACTTAGATGGGAATCGTGATAATAATATTGTGTTAGATAAAGTGCTAGCATATGATATTAGCTATGTGTATTGTTATTTCTACAATATTATTTATATCATTCTGTATTAGTATTATATTTATCTCTGTTGCTTTTTTGTTTCCCCAAACCAGAATACCCCTTCACAGAATGCTTCGCAGGTCACAGGTCTAATGGTGGCCTGGGCCTTGAAGAGTATATTAAATAGATAGAAGAGAATTAATATTAATTAATATGATATGCTGTACACATCACATGTGTTTTAATTAACAATTATGCTTGTTGTTAAAAATGATGAAAATAGATTCATAGGTATTTTAATAAACAATTATAGTAACTGTACTATAATAGCTATTATAAACCATTGTAATAACTCAAAACTGTTGTTGAATTGTTAATGTTATGTCTAACTGATAGATGGGGAAATAATAATTTAAAGTAGTTGAGAATCGTGTTCAAGGTCATGACAGAATTGGGATTTGAACACACTCCCTCTTTTATCAAAGCCCATGTTCATTACCCAATCTTGCTTGGGATTCTGAGCAGTTAATGAACTGTTATACACTATGGATAAGGCACCAGCTAAAATATTACCTTAGATAAAAGTAATTCACAAAATAAGCTAAGTTATTTTATAGCTTATCTTCAGGAAAACTGAAAAACCAGCCTTTTTGTGTAAATATATTATGTAAATGAGCCAGCTGCTATTAAGTTTGTCCATCCACTCATAGACGTTTAACTGCAATTCTGAATCTTGAAAAGAAAATTTTTCAGAGTACAGTTACTGTGAACGTTTTATCTATACTTCTTTTTGCAAAGAATGAGAAGACATGGAAAAATGATGGAAATAATTACCTGGATAACTTCCTATACAAATAAGAGTTTTTGTTTTATTTTTCTTGCACCTGATTCTCCCAGACTGCCTAGAATAGAGATAGTTTTATTTCATTTGGAATGATCTCTACTAAATTGAAAATTTCTTCTTCATTTAATCAATACAAGTCATTAAGATGCTACTATGATTTAAAAGAATGGCTTAGAGAGAAAGTATTTAGAAATCATTCTTTAAAATATAAAGAATATATTGTACAAAAATAATAACTATCATTAATAACAATGATAATAAAGCTAATGTTTATTAAGTGCTTACTGTATGTCATAGGCTGTATTAAACACTTAATATGCATGATTTTATTAAATCTTTATGGAAGCCTTGTGTGGTAGAAAGTGCCATTATCCCCAATTATGGATGAGGAAAATGATTGCAAAGGTTGATTTCTCCTTTCTCCCAGTGCTAGCATCCAGACTAGGTGTGTCTGAGACCTATGACCGCTCTGTTCACCACTGTACTGAGTCATCTCTATGCCTGAAGGCATGTCAGCTATGAGGACCCAATAACATAAATGTTAAAATGCTTATACTTGGAAAACGTTGCTTTGCTTACACCATTTTGTATCCGTTTTTAACTCCGAAACCTAATGTTTGATCATCTGACCCTCTTGACCAAATACTTTGAGTTCTCTCATTCTGTTAATTCTATTTCATTTGAAACTTCACACCTGACACATGTACCATTTCCCATTCTATCATACCCATTTTCTTCTACTTCCTCGCCTAACCAGTTCATCTCTTAAAACACTCACCAGTTGGTATATTTGGTCCTTTATTTCTTTATCCTGCCGTCCTTTTAGTCTGACAAAGTGCCATATCTAATGAGCTCTCGCTGATGGTCAGCCATCTTCACTCCTACACCCAGGCTGCTGAATAGTGATGGAGAACATTACACAATAATCCAAATCTGAGATATTATGCATTCATGGTTTCCAACCTCAATGGGACCTTTCAAAGTGCTCTGATATTATTCTATTTGTCAATCAGAACTTTCCCTAGTATTCTTTGGTGGCTACTCTATTCCTCTCTTTTGTTCAGGTTTCCAAATCCTCCACCTCACTGCACAGTCATCTCTTACTTCCCAAAGAAAATAGGAGATAAAATAATAGAAATGCCTCAAACCCCTGTTATCTCACCTATGCAGGTCCTTGAATTCCACAAACATAATACCCTTTGTCCTTCCATGGAAGATTCCACTGCCCCCCCCCACAATGGCTCTCCCTTCACCTGTGTTCTGTCTTGTGCCTTTGCAAGGATCTTGTTCCATCAGGCGTTGTTCCAACCATCCTATGTTCCAAATCTCGTTTTTTATTAACTCACTCCTGTCAACATTTAAAATATTGACATTACTCCTGTTTTCAAGAAATTTTTTCATCCCATACATCCCTTTAAATATATCCCCTTTTCACTTTCTCTTCTCATTCCATGAAACATCTGAAAAGAGTTGCCTAAATTTACTATCTCTGATCCCTCACCTCCCAGTTGCTCATTTATTCATTGCAATCTATATTTGGTCCTCATTATTCTAATGAAAATATCTTCAGAAAAATAACCACTGTTTTTCCTGTTATCTATTGCTACAAGCATGTGCACGTGTACACACACACAAACACACACACTCTAAAACTTCGTGGCTAGAGCAAGCATTTATTTGGTTACCGTTGAGCAGTTTGTTCTGGGCTCAGCTGGATAATTTTGTTGGTTCTTGCCTGGGGCCAATCATGTGGCTGCACATATCTGCTAAGTCAACTGGAAATAGTGATAAGAATGGCCTCGCTCACATGCCTGGTGGTTGGGAGAGTATTTTAAGAGGACAAATCTCAATGGGTAAGTGCTTAGTAAAGCTTTGTTTGTGTTATGTTTGCTCAAGTCCCACTGGCCAAAGCCAAGCTTATAATCAGTCCCCCTGTTAATCCAGTAGAGTATTAGAGAAAATGTGGATACCAGGAGACATGATTCTTTGGGAACTATTTATGTAGCAATCTATTAGCTAGTCCATTGGCAACATGATGAACCATCCATCCAAATACAAACTATAATCACCAGCTCCCCAAAAGTCTTATTCCATAATGGTATCATGCAGACGTCCATGGTCACACATACTGCAAAAGATCTGACGCAGGCAGTGTTTCTTAGGTGCAGCTTCTTTTTGACCCAGAAATATATGAATTAAAATGAGAAGTTAAATACTGTTCCTGCATACTTAGCATATAATGGTGAAGCAGGTACAGAATCATCACAAAAAACATTCTCATTTACATAAGGGGAGGAATG
Source organism: Phocoena phocoena (assembly GCF_963924675.1). Lineage (NCBI taxonomy): Eukaryota > Metazoa > Chordata > Mammalia > Artiodactyla > Phocoenidae > Phocoena > Phocoena phocoena. The sequence continues at coordinate 42,377,610 of NC_089231.1, forward strand.
AAAGGCACATAGCTTTCACTAACGCATAAAATTTTGAAATTTATCAGAGCACATGATGTTAGGTCTACCACACCTGGAACCAAGGAATGTTTCTTGGTTTAGGACTCAGTTCTGCTTCCTGGGAATAGTTTCTGAATTTGTTCTCCTTGTCTCTTTAATCTACTATCTGAGCTCTTTGCTCTTTGATTTTCATAATAGACCTGAATAGCTATCTCAGGCTTTTTCCTGTATTAGTCTGCTCATGCTGCCATAACAAAATACCATAGACCTGGTGGCTTAAACAACAGAAATTTATTTTCTCACAGTTCTTCTAGAGTCTGGAAGTCCAAGGTCAAGGTGCTGTCAGGGTTGGTTTCTATTGGGGAATCTCTTCCTGGTTTGTAAACAGCCTCCTTCTCACTGTGTCCCCACATGGCCTTTCCTCTGTGCCCATATGCTGAGAGAGAGCTCTGGTGTCTCTTCCCCTTCTTATAAGAACACAGGCGTTATTGTATTAGGACCCCACCCTTGTGACATCATTTAACTTTATCTGCTAATATAGACACATTGGAGATTAAGGCTTCAACATATGAATTTTGGGGGCAGACAGCTCAGTCCATAACACTGCCATAATAAGCTGGAAGCTCAGAAGCTTTTTTGTATTTTGAACTCTCTCTTGTTTTTTAGGCCAAAATGTTTCAATTCTCCTAAGAACTTCAGGGTTTCATATTAATCTCATTGGATTTAACCCCACAACTTAAAAGCTGTGGCCATATTCTTTTTTTTTCTTTATTTAACATAATTTCTTTTAGTTAGGTAATTTTTTATATTCTCTTAAATAGTATTGGTTTTTTAAAATAAACTTTATTTTAGAACAGATTGAGACGTCTAGAAAAATTGGGATGATGATACAGAGATTTCATATATACTTACATTGCATAATCTCTTATATTAGTGCAGTACATTTGTGGTATGGTACATTTGTTGTAATTAATGAACCAATATTTGTACATTATTACTAACTGTAGTTCATACTTTATTTTAATTTCTTTAGGCTTATTTGAGATGAAATTCATGTAACATAAAATTAACCGTTTTAAAGTGAACAACTTGGCAGCATTTAGTACATTCGCAAAGCTGTGCTGTCACCACTTCTATCTAGTTCCAGGACATTTTCACCACTGCAAAATAAAGCCTCACACACATTAAAGATTTAATCGTCATTTAACTCTCTACTCTGGCCTGGCAACCACAATCTGCTTTCTATTTCTATGTATTTACCTTTTCTGGAGTTTTTGTATAAAGGAAATCATACAATATGTGATCTTTTGTGTCTGGCTTCTCTTGCTTAGCATAACATTTTCAGGTTCATCTGCATTGCGCCATGTATCAGTACTTCCTTTTTTATGGCTTAATAATATTCTACTGTATATATATATGACAATTTGTTTAACTGTTCATCTGTTAATGGACATTTGGGTTGTTTCTACCTTTTGTCTATTGTAAATATGGCTGAAATGAACCTTCATATACAAGGATTTATTTGAGCACCTGTTTTCAATTCTTTTGGGTATATACCTAGGGGTAGAATTACTTTATCATATGGTAGTTGTATGTTTAACTTATTGAGAACCACCAAACTCTTCTTCATAGCTCAAATATTTTTGTTCTTGAGTTGTGAGAGTTCTTTATATATTTTGGATTACTAGACCCTAATCAAATATATGATTTGTGAACATTTTCTCCAGTTATGTAGGTTGTCTCACTTTCTTGATCATGTTCCCTGATGTACAAAGGTTTTTAATTTTGATGAAGTTCAGTTTATCTTCTTTTTTCTTTTGTTGCTCATGCTTTTGTTGTCATATCTAAGAATTCATTACCAAATCCCAGGTAATGAAGATTTACCTTTATGTTTTCTTCTTTGGGTTTTATGGTTTTAGCACTTATATTTAAATCTTTGATACATTTTACGTATAGGAGACATGTATATCCTTGGAGTCAAAGGTAAGATAATGGTGGATTAAAAATGACTACCCTCCTCCTTTATACCTCCTTCCATTAACAGTCTATTCTCTCAACCTTTAAACATAGACTGGACTTGTGACTTGTTTTGAACAAATATGTCAGAAGAAATGTCATATAACTGCTAAGCAGAGTGTCAAGAAGCCTTGAAGCTTCTGCTTTCACTCTCTTGCTGCTGTAAGTTCCCCAGGTAAAGAAGCATAATCTAGCCTCTTTGAGGATGAATGACCAAGTAGAGAGATAGACCCAACCCACAGCAAGCACAAACCATCAGACTTGTGAGTGAAGTTGTTTTGAACACTTCTATCCTAGTCAAGCTGCCAGATGACTGCATTAGTTTGAGGTCACATTAGTGACCAAAAAAACCACACAACTGAGCCCATCTTACATGGTGACTCATAAAATTATGAGCAAATAAAATGGGGAATATTTATAGCCACTAAGTTTAAGAGTGGCTTATTATTGCAGCAGTAACTTATGCATTGTTGAATACGACACTGAAATGTACAGGCATGTGTGTGTATACACCACATTAAAGTGAGTAAAATGGAAAATTTTATTCTGTGTAGTGTTGAAAATGAAACTGTTGACCACTTTCTCCTTCTGGAAATATCCCATTTCTATTTTTTTTTTAATGTATTTTGCTAACTTGACTCTAACAGGCTTTATTCCTACTTTGGTAGATATTCCCTCCAGTCTGTATGGCAGATCATTTTTCCTCTGACCATATTGAAAATACTCGTGCTCCCCAGACATGTCCTCTTCTCATTTTACTCTCCCTTTGGATAATACCATTTGAATGTATGTTATTTTATTTATGTACTGTATGCTTATACCAATTTGAGATTCCCAGCTCAGATTTCACTTTTTTTTATAAGACCCGTATACCCAATGCCTACTGAACATCTTTTTATATATATCTTTGAAGCACCTCAAATTCAAAACATATGAAAGTAGTTATTTCTTTCTTCTGTGTTCCCAGGTACAATTAAAGGAACATTATTCACCCAGTAACCTAAGCCAGAAAGTTGATTAATTATAATGACTGTTCACTTTTCCTTTATATACAATTACTAATTTTTTGGTTTTTTAAATTTAATTTTATTTTTTATACAGCAGACTCTTATTATTATCTATTTTATACATATTAGTGTATATATGTCAATCCCAATCTCCCAATTCATCACACCACCACCACCACCTGCCCTGCTCTCCCCTCCTTGGTGTCCATACGTTTGTTTTCTACATCTGTGTCTCTGTTTCTACTTTGAAAACCAGTTCATCTGTAGCATTTTTCTAGATTCCGCATATATGCCTGAATATATGATGTTTGTTTTTCTCTTTCTGACTTACTTCACTCTGTATGACAGACTCTAGGTCCATCCATGTCTCTACAAAGGACCCAATTTTGTTCCTTTCTATGGCTAAATAATATTCGTTGTATATATGTACCACATCTTCTTTATCCATTCGTCTGTCGATGGGCATTTAGGTTGATTCCATGACCTGGCTATTGTAAATAGTACTGCAGTGAACAGTGGGGTGCATGTGTCTTTTTGAATTATGGTTTTCGCTGGGTATATGCCCAGTAGTGGGATTGCTGGGTCATATGCTAGTTCTTTTTCTAGTTTTTTAAGGAACCTTCATACTGTTCTCCATAGTGGCTGTATCAGTTTACATTCCCACCAGCGGTGCAAGAGGGTTCCCTGTTCTCCACACCCTCTCCAGCATTTGTTGTTTGTAGATTTTCTGATGATGCCCATTCTAACTGGTGTGAGGTGATACCTCACTGTAGTTTTGATTTGCGTTTCTCTAATAATTAGTACTGTTGAGCAGTTTTTTATGTGCCTCTTGGCCATCTGTATGTCTTCTTTGGAGTAATGTCTATTTATGTCTTCTGCCCATTTTTTGATTGGTTGTATTTTGTTTAATACTGAGCTGCATGGAGAATGTTTTATAGTAAGAATCAACCAATTACAGCCCATGGGCCAACTTCAGCCCAAAGCCTGTATTTGTAATGCCAATGAGCTTAGAATGGTGTTAACATTTTTAAGGTTTGTAAAGAAAAACAGAAAAGAACATGTAGCCTGTTGATCTATAAAGATTAAATATTATATGCTTTTGAAAAAAAAATATTGAGCTGCATGAGCTGTTTATATATTTTGGAGATTAATCCTTTGTGTGTTGATTGATTTGCGAATATTGCCTCCCATTCTTAGGGTGTCTTTTTGTCTTGTTTATGGTTTCCTTTGCAGTGCAAAAGCATTTAAGTTTCATTAGGTCCCATTTGTTTATTTTTATTATTTTTATTTTTTTATTATTATTTTTTTTTGCAGTGCGCAGGCCTCTCACTGTTGTGGCCTCTCCCGCTGTGGAGCACAGGCTCCAGACATACAGGCCCAGCGGCCATGGCTCATGGGCCCATCCACTCTGCGGCATGTGGGATCCTCCTGGACCGGGGCACGAACCCGTGTCCCCTGCATTGGCAGGTGGACTCTCAACCACTGCGCCACCAGGGAAGCCCCCCATTTGTTTATTTTTGTTTTTATTTCCATTACTCTGGGAAGTGGATCAAAAAAGATCTTGCTGTCATTTATGTCAAAGAGTGTTCTTCCTATGTTTTCCACTAAGAGTTTTATATCCATTTTGAGTTTATTTTTGTGTATGGTGTTAGGGAGTGTTCTAATTTCATTCTTTTAAATGTAGCTGTTCAGTTTTCCAAGCACCACTTATTGAACAGGTTGTCTTTTCTCCATTGGATATTCTTGCCTCCTTTGTCATAGATAAAGTGACCATAGGTGCGTGGGTTTACCTCTGAGCTTTCTATCCTGTTCCATTGATCTATGTTTCTGTTTTTGTGCCAGTACCATAGTGTCTTGATTACCGTAGCTTTGTAGTATAGTCTGAAGTTGGGGAGCATGATTCCTCCAGCTCCATTTTTCTTTTTCAAGATTGCTTTGGCTATTCGTAATCTTCTATGTTTTCATATAAATTGTAATATTTTTTGTTCTAATTCTGTGAGAATACTATTGGTAATTTGATAGGGATTGCTTTGAATCTGTAGATTGCTTTGGGTAGTCTAGTCATTTTCACAATGTTGATTCTTCCAATCCAAGAGCGTGGTATATTGCTCCATCAGTTTCTATCATCTTTAATTTCTTTCATCAGTGTCTTCTAGCTTTCTGCATACAGGTCTTTTGTCTCCTTAGGAAGGTTTATTCCTAGGTACTTTAATCTTTTTGTTGCAATGGTAAATGGGAGTGTTTCCTTAATTTCTCTTTCAGATTTTTCATCGTTAGTGTATAGGAATGCAAGAGATTTCTGTGCATTAATTTGGTATCCTGCTACTTTGCCAAATTCATTGATTAGCTCTAGTACTTTTCTGGTATCATATTTAGGATTCTCTATGTATAGGATCATGTCATCTGCAAACAGTGACAGATTTACTTCTTCTTTTCTGATTTGTATTCCTTTTATTTCTTTTTCTTCTCTGACTGCCATGGCTAGGACTTCCAAAGCTATTTTGAATAATAGTGGCGAGAGTGGGCATCTTTGTATTGTTCCTGATCTTAGAGGAAATGCTTTCAGTATTTCACCATTGAGAATGATATTGGCTTTGGGTTTGTCATATATAGACTTTATTATGTTGAGGTAGGTTCCCTCTATGCCCACTTTCTGGAGAGTTTTTATCATAACTGGGTGTTGAATTTTGTCAAAAGCTATTTCTGCATCTATTGAGATGATCTTATGGTTTTTATTTTTCAGTTTGTTAATAAGTTGTATCACATTGATTGATTTGTGTATATTGAAAAATCCTTGCATTCCTGGGGTAAATCCCACTTGATCATGGTCTGTGATCCTTTTAATGTATTGTTGCATTCTGTTTGCTAGTATTTTGTTGAGGATTTTTGCCTCTATATTCATCAAAGATATTGGTCTGTAATTTTCTTTTTTTGTAGTATCTTTGTCTGGTTTTGGTATCAGGGTGTTGGTGGCCTCGTAGAATGAGTTTGAGAGTGTTCCTTCCTCTGCAATTTTTTGGAAGAGTTTGAGAAGGATTGGTGTTAGCTCTTCTCTAAATGTTTGATAGAATTCACCTGTGAGGCCATCTGGTCCTGGACTTTTGTTTGTTGGAAGATTTTTAATTACAGTTTCAATTTCATTACCTGTGATTGTTCTGTTCATATTTTCTAATTCTTCCTGGTTCAGTCTTGGTAGGTTATAATTTTCTAAGAATTTGTCCATTTCTCCCAGGTCGTCCATTTTATTGGCATAGAGTTGCTTGTAGTAGTCTCTTATGATGCTGTGTATTTCTGCAGTGTCCGTTGGAACTTCTCCTTTTTCATTTCTAATTTTATTGATTTGATTCCTCTCCCTCATTTTCTTGATAAGTCTGGCTAAAGGTTTATCAATTTTGTTTATCTTCCCAAAGAACCAGCTTTTAGCTTTATTTATCTTTCTTACTGTTTTCTTTGTTTCTGTTTCATTTATTTCTGCTCTGATTTTTATGATCTCTTTCCTTCTAGTAGCTTTGGGTCTTGTTTGTTTTTCTTTCTCTGGTTCTTTTAAATATAAGGTTAAATTGTTTATTTGAGATTTTTTTTGATTCTTGAGGTAGGATTGTATTGCTTTAAACCTCACTCTTAGAACTGCTTTTGCTGCATCCCATAGGTTTTGGGTCGCTGTGTTTTCATTGTCATTTGTTTCTAGGTATTTTTCAATTTCCTCTTTGATTTCTTCAGTGATCTCTTGATTATTTACCAATGTATTGTTTAGCCTCCATGTGTTTGTGCTTTTTACACTTCTTTTCCCTTGTAATTTATTTCTAATCTCATATCATTGTTGTTGGAAAAGATGCTTGATATGATTTCAGTTTCCTTCAATTTACCGAGGCTTGATTTGTGACCTAAGATGAGATCTATCCTGGAGAATGGTCCATGTACACTTGAGAAGAAAGTGTAATCTGCTGTTTTCAGATGGAATTTCCTATAAATATCAATTAAATCTATCTAGTCTATTGTGTCATTTAAAGCTTATGTTTCCTTATTAATTTTAAGTCTGGATGATCTGTCCATTGGTGTAAGTGAGGTGTTAAAGTCCCCCACTATTATTGTGTTACTGTCAATTTCCTCTTCTACAGCTGTTAACATTTGCCTTATGTATTGAGGTGCTTCTATGTTGGGTGCATATATATTTATAATTCTTATATCTTCTTGGATTGATCCTTTGATCAATATGCAGTGTCCTTCCTTGTCTCCTGTACCGTTCTTTATTTTAAAGTCTATGTTATCTAATATGAGTATTTCTACTCCAGCTTTCTTTTGATGTCCATTTGCATGGAATATCTTTTTACATCCCCTCTTTTGCAGTCTGTATGTGTCCCTAGGTTTGAAGTGGGTCTTTTGTCAACAGCATATATATGGGTGTTGTTTTTGTATCCATTCAGCAAGCCTGTGTCTCTTGGTTGGGGCATTTAATCCAATCCCATTTAAGGTAATTATGGATATGTATGTTCCTATTACCAATTTCTTAATTGTTTTGGGGTTTGTTTTTGTAGGTCCTTTTCTTCTCTTGTTTTTCCCACCTAGAGAAGTTCCTTCAGCATTTGTTGTAGAGCCAGTTTGGTGGTGCTGAATTCTCTTAGCTTTTGCTTGTCTGTAAAGCTTTTGATTTCTCTGTCAAATCTGAATGAGATCCTTGCTGGGTAGAGTAACCTTGGTTGTAGGTTCTTCCCTTTCATCACTTTAAATATATCATGCCACTCCCTTCCGGCTTATAGAGTTTCTGCTGAGAAATCAGCTGTTAACCTTATGGGAGTTCCCTTGTATGTTATTTGTCATTTTTCCCTTGCTGCTTTTCATAATTTTCTTTGTCTTTAATTTTTGTCAATTTGATTACTATGTGTCTTGGCATGTCTCTCCTTGGGTTTATCCTGCCTGGGACTCTCTGTGCTCCTGGACTTGGGTGGCTATTTCCTTTCCCATGTTAGGGAAATTTTCAACTATAGTCTCTTCAAATGTTTTCTTGGGTCGCTTCTCTCTCTCTTCTCCTTCTGGGACCCCTATAATGCAAATGTTAGTGTGTTTAATGTTGTCCCAGTGGTCTCTTAGGCTGTCTTCATTTTTTTTTTTTTTTTTTTTGTGGTATGCGGGCCTCTCACTGTTGTGGCCTCTCCCGTTGCAGAGCACAGGCTCCCGACGTGCAGGCTCAGCGGCCATGGCTCACGGGCCCAGCCGCTCTGTGGCATGTGAGATCTTCCTGGACTGGGGCATGAACCTGCGCCCCCTGCATCGGCAGGCGGACTCTCAACCACTGCGCCACCAGGGAAGCCCCATTTCTTTTCCTTCTTTTTTCTTTATCCTGTTCCGTGGCAGTGAATTCCACCATTTTGTCTTCCAGGTTACTTACCTGTTCTTCTACCTCAGTTATTCTGCTATTGATTCCTTCTAGTGTATTTTTCATTTTACTGTATTGTTCATTTTACTGTATTGTTACTGTATTGTTCATCTCTGTTTGTTTGTTCTTTAATTCGTCTAGGTGTTTGTTCTGTAATTCTTCTAGGTCTTTGTTAAACATTTCTTGCGTCTTCTTGATTTTTGCCTCCATTCTTTTTCCGAGGCCCTGGATCATCTTCACTATCATTTTTCTGAATTCTTTTTCTGGAAGGCTGCCTATCTCCACTTCATTTAGTTCAGGTTTTATCTTGTTCCTTCATCTGGTATATAGCCCTCTGCCTTTTCATCTTGTCTATCTTTCTGTGAACGTGGTTTTTGTTCCACAGGCTGCAGGATTGTAGTTCTTGCTTCTGCTGTCTGCCCTCTGGTGGATGAGGCTATCTAAGAGGCTTGTGCAAGCTTCCTGATGGGAGGGACTGGTGGTGGGTAGAGCTGGTTGTTGCTCTGTTGGGCAGAGCTCGGTAAAACTTTAATCTGCTTGTCCTCTGATGGGTGGGGCTGAGTTCCCTCCTTGCAACCCAGCACTGGAGCCTACCAGGCTCTTTGGTGGGGTTAATGGTGGACCCTGGGAGGGCTCATGCCAAGGAGTACTTTCCAGAACTTCTGCTGCCAGTGTCCTTGTCCCTGCGGTGAGCCACATGCCCCCCGTTTCTGCAGGAGACCCTCCAACACTAGCAGGTGGGTCTGGTTCAGTCTCCTATGGGGTCACTGCTCCTTCCCCCTGGGTCCTGATGTGCACACTGTTTTGTGTGTGTCCTCCAAGAGTGGAGTCTGTGTTTCTCCCAGTCCTGTTGAAGTCTTGCAATCAAATCCCGCTAGCCTTCAGTGTCTGATTCTCTGGGAATTCCTCCTCTCGTTGCTGGACCCCCAGGTTGGGAAGCCTAATGTGGGGCTCAGAACCTTCACTCCAGTGGGTGGACTTTTGTGGTATACGTGTTCTCCAGTTTGTGAGTCACCCACCCAGCAGTTATGGGATTTGGTTTTATTGTGAGTGCACCCCTCCTCCCGTCTCAGTGTGGCTTCTCTTTTGTCTTTGGATGTGGAGTATCTTATTTGGTGAGTTCCAGTGTCTTCCTGTCGATGATTGTTCAGCAGTTAGTTGTGATTCCAGTGCTCTCGCAAGAGGGAATGAGCACATGTCCTTCTACTCCACCATCTTGAACCAGTCTCCTACTAATTTGTTTTTATTCCACCTCTAGAATGTGTCTCAAATGCAGACAGTGCTTCCCATCCATACTGTAGGATCTTCATTCAGGCCATTCTCATTTTTGCCAGTGTTACTGTAAGAGCCCTTCACTGGTACCTCTGCTTTAGTCATTTCCTCCTCCCTTCTTTCTTCCATAAAATAGGCCATATGCCTTCTCTTTTCTAAATGTATTGTTGCCAGTAATCTGCCTAAAACCCTCTTCTGAATGTCTCATGTCACAGTGCTTATTTCATATTCCTTGGCATGCCATAAAAGTCCTTTATAAAATAATATTTACTCTTAAGCTTCATGTCCCTTCATATACTCTATTTTAGCTTTGATTAACTCTCTTCACCCTGGACCTTAACCCATGCATCTTCTCTTATCTCTGTTTAACCCTCATTTCTTCCCACAAACTACCTTTGCCCTCCAAAGCTTTGGATAGCTGTCTTCCCTTGAATCTCATATGACATTTTACTGACCAAATTAGCACAGTGTATTTTATTTGTTTCTTCATATCTCTGTCCTATGTGATTGTAAGATCTAGGAAGTTAAAGTCTATTTATAATTCACCACTAACCATAGTACCTACTAAAACCTGGCAGATTATAGGCATTAAATACTTCTGAATGTGTGGATTCAGGAATGATTTTTTAAAAATTATGTCAGATTTTGCACATGCTTTTAAATGCATGGGAAGGATGTACTTGTTCTTAAGTTTAAAAATAATTTGGTGTGTTGTTTGATAAATATTGCCTGTGCTTTTGAGATGATTTGGACTTTTGAATAGGGTAGTTATAGGAAACCTCCCATTGACTGTGAGTTTAAAGGTATGAGTAGTCTTTTCAGATGAAAGTAGGTCACAGTTGTGGGAGATAGTATTCAGTGTTAGTACTCACATCTACAAATATTTTACAGTAAAAGGGAGATTCCCAACATGAAGTTAATTTTTTCGAGTAGAAAATATTTAGAAGGTTTTATGAATACTTTGTCTCAAGAACTTAAATAGCATCTAAATATTCAAAATATTTGGTAATAATTTCCAATAAAAATATGGAGTTGAAAAATCAGGGTCAGTTAGAATGTTACATGTATCAAGCAGGAGTTTGTGGGCAATGTGGTTTAGAGCTATAAGTAAATAAAGTATTTTATTTCACCCATAATTTGATGACTCTTAATATCATACATATTTAAAGTATGTCCAATTTGACATTTTTAGTCCCCCCCTTTTGTTTCTCTTTGCTCTTTGAAAGAGACAGAAATAGGAAATGCATAGGATTTTGTGGTTAGTTGGATAAAATTGATTTTAAGTTGTAATCAGTATTTCTAAATATCTCAAATATTTATGGTAATAAGTAATATTCTAAGCTTAATAATAACAGAAATTTTATTAAAAATAATTTAAAGTGACTTTGAGAGATTTCTAAGACTTGTCTAAATATTTCAGATAGGAAGCTATACATGGGAAACTCAAATTTTCCTCTGGTATTGTAGGCCTTCCCTATGTGAACCATTTAAGTATCCTGATAATTTGATTACTAGGTACCTGAAATTTTGCCTTCTACCATCAGATCAAAAACCAATTAAAATAATTTTTCTTTATTGCTTTATCACTTACCTCTACAAAAATGTTGTGAGGGTCAGGACTTCCCTGGTGATCCAGTGGTTAAGACTGCCTTCCAATGCAGGGGGTGTGGTTTTGATCCCTGGTCAGAGAGCTAAGATCCCACATGCTTCGTGGCCAAAAAACCAAAACATAAAACAGAAGCAATATTGTAACAGATTCAATGAAGACTTCAAAAAATGGACTATATCAAAAAAATCTTTAAAAATAAATGTTGCGAGGGTAAGTTTTTCATCTTAATATATTTCTCCGTACCAAATATAACTCTATTTCTAAAAATTTAGGTAGCATGTTTTTATCATTATAAAATACATCATTTTCTATATCATAGAAAATGTGCTATAAAGAGGATCAAACAGAATATTAATTAAGCATTACTCACTCAATTAAGCATTATTCACTTTAAAATTTGGGACAGTTATGTCACAGTACATTAAAATGTCTCTTAACCAATTTCCTTTCTTGTGATACTTCAGCTTCAAATGGCTTCTTAGAACTAGTATCACATAAGTTAGCCTGATTACAGGTATCTGCACTATGTAGGACTCTTGAGTTTCCATAATCAAGTGATGTCATTTTTCCCAATTATTAATTAGTTTCGCATCTATTAATATACTCATCAAATGTTCATTCTCTTCTCTGCCTGTTTATCATTTGCCATTTTCCTTCTGGTTTATTTGTAATTTCTTATTGACTTGTAGGATAAATGATTATCTTTAGTTTGTTGTGTAGGTTTTAAACATATTCTCTCATTTGACTTGTCCTTTTATGTTATCTTTTATTAAAAAAAGTTCTTAATTTTAATGTACTTAAATTTATCATTTTCCCTTTATTTTAAGTGTTTTGGAACTTGTTTAAGAAATCTTTTCACTATTTCTTACAAAATTTTTCCTTTATTTTAAAATTTTGAAGTTTTTTACTTGAGATTAATTGTTTAACAATGTGAATTTATTTTGTGTGTGAGAGAATGGAATAGGTAGGTATTTTCATTTGTAAAAATATGGAAAATTATTTTTATCAACATCAATTTTATTGCAAAATCCAGTCATTTCTTAGAAATTAGCTATATCACATCAATCATATATCAAGTTTTTATATATGAATATATTTATTTCTGGCTTCTTTGTTCCACTGGTTAATTTTATCTTTCTATTATAATACCTCATTTTACTAATTTACAATACCTCATTTTACTAATTTACATGCTTTACAATATGTTTTGATACTTGATACGGCAGTTCCCTCTTTTCTTCCTTTTTTAAGCTTTGACTATTCTAGGCACATATAAATTTTAGAATAAGCTTGTTATGTTACATGTAAACACCCACTGAGATTTCAAGCAATTGCATTCATCGGTTTTTTTCTTCTGCAGGTGAATTTAGTCTCTCCAGGGTTTTTTTTAAGATTCCATTGAGTCTCTTATACTATTGGCCCAAGAAAATTCCGGTAGTATAGCAAATATCAAAATCTGTTTAGAAGAGAGAACTGAGTAGGAGGTAATGGGGAAAATGGGCAAATTGACAAAAATTTCATGCTAAAATACTAGTTTTGTAACATATTTGTATATATAGTATTCATTTAATATATATCTGTGAGTATATAACTGTGTCTATAGATATAGATAAATATATGGATAGATCAAGTGTCACATATAAGTAGAACATCTTATCCTTTCTGCCCATTTGCATTAATTTTCTGTTATTTGTTGTTCATGTAGTTTTCCCAATTTTTTTCTTGTATTGTTATTTCTTACATATTTATAGAAATATTGATAGATATCTCTTATCTTTTGTATTAGTTGTAAATTGTTATTCTGCCTGTACTATTCTTTTAACTTATTTATGGTAGCTTTTTCATAGAGATATTAGTATGTAGACCAATCTGTTATCTGACAAATTCTGGGATTTTTGTAATGTTTTAAAAATTCTTCCTCATGTTAAGATTATTAAGATTTTTAATTATTTCTAATCCTTTCTTTTACATTAAGTTTCTTTAACCATCTGAAGTTTATTTTTTTTATTTCATGAGGCAGATATGATACTTTTTTCTTAATTATTTCAATTATCCTAATATTATTCATTGATTGTCCATCTCCATTTTAATTTGAAATGGAAATTTTATAATAAACTAACTCATATATCGGTAATAAAATGATTACTTATTTTAGCCTATTTTATATTTAGATAATGACATTCATGCTAAATTTCATTTTTCTCTTTTTTAGTATTGTGGAGAAAAGATATATATGCCTGGAATTTATTATTATATTCAGTATAAATTTTGTTATTTTTCATACTATAATCGTTCCTCAAATATTTGGATACTCTTTTTTGTCCTTGTATCTATAAATAATGGACCAGACTGATTACTCGTTGCTAGCATAAGTTTTTGTTGTTTTTTGTTGCAGTTATTATTTGTTTGCTTTTTAGAAGCTGTCAGGGTCTGCTTACATTGAGGGTTTTATGCAGTGTATAAAAATTTTACTCAGGCTCTTTGTAAATAGGAGGTAATATGCTTAGGCAAGAAAGTTGTGGGCCTTTTCTTTTGCCTTAATAAGCTTACTTTTGAGTTTGTAGCCCCTTAGAATCTTTTCCCTCATTGATAAATCTGTTTTTATTTTTCCTCACTCACCTGTTTGGGTCCATGTAAGATTCTGCTAGTTATGTAGGCCCTGTTTTGTTTCTCTCTAGAACCATAACTTCTATTCTTAGATAGCCTCTCCATCTTAGGCAGACCTCCAATGTGGTTAGAGAGTTCTTCTCATGGCAATGACTAGAAGGTAACTTCTCAGCCATGTATTCTGGATTCTTGGGATAGAAAGCAGTAAGACTGGACTGGCCCATCTCATCACAGGCAGCCGTTTAGTTATTTACTTTGCCTATCACCTGGTTATTCTCACATACTGGGAATTTCTCGTGAGTTCCACACAGAAGCCTTTTACTTCCCCTGAAATGGTCTCCACTTGTCTCTTCTGAGTTATACTTTTCTGTCCTCTGTTTTGACTATCAGTCTCATCTGATTACTCTGTTTCTGGGAATTATTCTCAAATATACGTTCCAATGATTTTATTGACATACCTATATATTTTTTCCAAGAAATTTTGGTATGATATGGGAATTGGGGAAAAGTAATCATGTATCTTCAATTTAAATTCTTGAATTGGAGATTGTCTATGAAACGCACAACATTCTGACTGTATACTCCTTGTGTTTTTGTTAATTTGTGCCCCTTAGAGCCCAAGGTAGTGTTAGAAAATATCTGTAGAACACGACTCCTACCAAGGAGTTTATAGTCCAGAAGAGGGATATTACTCTGAAAAACTAAATATTTGTGAAATTACATGTAATTATGTGTTTCCAATTTTTGGTAATATATTAAATATCATGCACTTACAATTCTGTGGAAAGTCTTTTAGGAGTAAATGGCATTTGAAGTGACCCTTGATGTAAAGGTAAATTTTAGAAACAGATAAAAGATGAGAACAATTAGGTGGGAGTAATAATAAAAGGACTAGCTAAGGTAAGTATATAGCTGTTGTGGAAACAACAGAGTATAATTTGACAAAAATATAATGGGGAATGTGAAGTAGGGTATTTGTAATTTTGTCAGTGAGTTTAGGTGTGAGTTAAATTTACTATCTTTTTTTTGAATTTTATTTAATTTATTTTTTTATACAGCAGGTTCTTATTAGTTGGGAGGTGGTGGTATGATGAATTGGGAGATTGGGATTGACATATGTACACTAATATGTATAAAATGGATAACTAATAAGAACCTGCTGTACTATTGTTTTTAAGATGTTAAAAATTTGATTTTTTATTGAGATCTTTTATTTTGACAGTTTGAAACGTCTTTGGAAGAATGGTAAGAACCTTTCGTGCTTCTTTTATATTTTTTATGTTCAAATTTTGATGATTAATCTGCTGTAGATGAGTTTATTTCAAAAGAAAAGGGAAATTGAAAGCAAAATTTTTATATTAGACATTAAAACTTATTTTTAAAAATATAAGAATTAGGATGTTTCTGGAAATGGCAGAATAGGGATTTCCAGGGCTCTGTCCTACCACAAAAACAACTGTAAAGTTGGCAAAACTTGATGAGAATCAACTTCTGCAGAAATGCAGGATCTAGTCCAAAACTTACAACAACAAGGGAAAACATTAAGGAAGAAAGAGTTACTACATTGCATGAAAGAAGGACTGTGGCTAAATTGCCCACTTGCCATCCTCCAGCCCTCAGATCAGTGGTGGCCATGAAGCAAATAGCATGACTTGTGGTGAAGATTGCTAGTGCCAGAAGGAACAGTATGGACCTTATTCTCAAAGAATTATGGTTCAGTGTTTTGATAAGTCTGATGACTGCCTGAAGGACCAGCACAAAGGATTGTCTTTGTTTTTTCCTGACTAAGAACAATCACAGAGCTAGAACCGCTTCCAGGCAGTGTTTGCTGAAAGTATTTGAAGTCATATATTTGCCAGCAATGTCTGTGGCTGTGGGTTGGTCAGGACAAGCATTGAAAAGATCAAAATGCCTGGGAATAAAGAGTTTGGGAAAAGAGATACATTGGGGAATAGGGTTTTTCAATGCTCTCATATATACTACGGAATTAAAAAGTGCACACATATGAGCAGTGTTGGACACATGCTCAGGAAGGACCAAGAAAACTTAATCTTTTACCTCTGGCTAGCCTTTAGTGTCTGCACAGGTAAGAACTGAAGGTAGAAGCAGAGTTGTAAGCAGCCTGGATAAACATTAAAGGAGTACTCCAACTCCGAGCCAGTCTGCTAAGATTGGGAGTGTATATTTTTCCTTTTTTCCTTTTTGTTTTTTTGGGCCCCAGGTATTTAAGGTAACTTGGACAAAACTCAAGTTCACCAGTAAGCTAATGAAACACTTCAATGGCCACAAATGGAAAAGAATACAGATATTACAGTAAGTGTTTAGAAGAATCACTAAGCAAATAAAAACCCACCACAAACAACAAAAATAAACCCAGTAGAGGGAGGGTAATTTTATATCCATATCACATTAAAATACTCAAAATTTCCAGGTTTTTACAGAAATTATGAGGCAGGGAAAGAATAAAAGAAAATTTGCCCCATTAACAAGGGAAAAAAAAATGAAAGAAACTGGCTCTGAGGAAGCCTAGACATTGTGCTTATTGGACAAAGACTTTAAGTCAACTGTCTCAAGTATCCTCAAAGAGATAAAGTAAACTATGGACAAAAAACCCCAACAAAACCGGGAGAGTAATGTCTCAACAAATATAGAATATCAATAAAGAAATAGAAATTATGAGAAAGAATCAAATAAGACATTCTGGAGCTAAAAGGTACAATAACTGAAATGAAAAATTAGAGATGTTCCTCAACAGATTTGAGTAGGAAGAAGAGAGAATCACTGAATTTGAATATAGTTCAACTGAGATTATTCAGGCTGAGAAACAGAAAGGCAAAACAATGAAGAAAAATGAACAGAGCTTGTTAGACCAAGGGACACCATCAAGAATACAAACATACACATAATGGCAGTCCAAGAGTGACAGGGGAGAGAAAAAGGGCATGAAAGAATATTTAAAGAAACATTGGTTAAAAACTCCCCAAGTTTGATGGAAGAAATGAATCTGTACTTCCATTAAATTCAGTGAACTCCAAGCAGGTTAAACTCAGAGATCCACAGTAAGACATATCGTAGTAAAATTGTTGAAAGCCTGGGACAAAGGTAGTATCTTGAAAGCAGCAAGAGAGAAGTTACTCATCATGTACAAGGGATTTTCAATAAAATTATAAGTCATTTTCTCATCAGAAATTATGGAGGACAGAAGGCAGTGGATTGACATATGTAAAATGCTGGAAGAAAACAACTTGTCAGACAAAAACTCTAAATCCTGCATAAGTGTCCTTCAGAAATAAAGGAGAAATTAATATATTCCCAGATAAACAAAAACTGAGGGGCTCCACACATTATCAGAGCTGTTCTATCAGAAATCCTATAGGTAGTCCTTTCAGGCAGAAGTGAAAGGACACTAGACAGTAACTTGCAGCCATATGAAGGAATACCAAAAGTAAAGGTAGCTATAAAGATAAATACAAAAATTAGTATAATTGCATTTTTATTTATCTATTTTGTTTTTCTAATTAAAATTAAATAGATAAAACAATAATTGTAAATCTATATTAATGGGTACACAATGTATAAATGTCTGGTTTGTGAAAATGACAACGTAAGGAAGAAACAGATCTGTAAAGGAACAGAATTTTTAATGCTGTTGAAAATACGTTGATTTTAATTCAAACTTAATTTTTGTGAAGTTAAGATGTTAGTTGTAACATCTAATCTCCAAGGAACCACTAAGAAAAACTCTAATAAAACAAATAAAAAACACAGAAATCCAATAGAGGGAAGCTAAAACAATAAAATCAACTAACCACAAAAGAAGGGAGTTATGGAGAAATTAAAGAATAAAAAGATAATATAGAAAACAAATAGCAGAATGCCAGAAGTAAGTCCTTTCTTATCAGTAATTACTTTTCATGAAAATGGATTAAACTCATATCAAAAGGTAGAGAGTGGTGGAATGGATAAGAATACATTCTCCAACTACATGTTGTTTATAAGAGACTCATTTGATGTCCAAAGACACAAGTAGGTTGAAAATGAAAGGATGAAAAATATATTCCAGGAAAATGGTAAACAGAAGAGAGCTTGAGTGGCTATAATATAACACAAAATAGACTTTAAGTCGAAACATATTCAAGAGACAAAGAATACCACCATCAAGAAGACATAAAAATTATAAACCTATACATACCTAAAAGCATAACCTCAAAAGCATGCAATAAACTGACAGAAGTGAAAGAAGTAGACAATTCTATAATAAGTTTGAGAATTCAGTACCCCCACTTTCAATAATGGATAAAAGAACCGAAAAGATCAATAAGGAATTAGACTTGCACACCCCTAAAACCATCTAGGCCTAACTGACTTATATAGTACCCTCCACGCAGCAACAGTAGAAATCACATTTTTTTCACATTCATATTGAACATTATTCAGGATAGACTGAACATTTTTTTCACATTCACATTGAACATTATTCAGGATAGACTGTACAAAAATCTCAAAAATTTAAAAAGATTAAATTCATACAAAGTACCTTCTCTGACCCAATTCAATGAAACTAGAAATCAATAACAGAAGGAAACCTGGAAAATTCAGATATGTGTATCAATTAGACAGCATGCTCTAAAAAACTCAGTGAGTCAATTTGTAATCACAGGAGATATTAGAAAATAAGTTGAGATGAATGAAAATGAAAACACGCGGTACCAAAACTTATGAGATGAAGTAAAAGAAGTTCCCAGAGGGAAATGGATAGCCATAAATGATTACATTAAAAAGAAGATTCCAAATCCAATAACCTAACTCTATAGCTTACAGAACTAGAAAAGAATGAGTGTGCTAAAACTAGCAAAAGAAAGGAAATAATAAGGACTAGAACACAGATAAATGAAATACAAGTAAAAAGAAACCAATAAATAGTATAAATGAAAACAAAAGTTGTTTCTTTGAGAAGATCAAACAAATTAACAGACCTTTAGACTGACAAAAAAAGAGAAGACTTGAATTAAAAAATTCATTTAAAAATTGGGGACATTACTATAGATCTTGCATGAATAAAGATTATAAGATAATACAATGAACAGTTGATAATACTATGAACAACAAATTAGATAGCCAAGATGAAATAAACTCATTCTTTAGAAAAAAACTATCAAAGCTGACTCAGGAAGAAGTAGAAAATCTGAACAGGTCTGTAATGAGTAAAGAGATTGAATCAGTAAAATCACCCAACCAAAGAAAAGTCCAGGACCAGATGGCTTCACTGGTGAATTCTACTAAACGTTGAAAGAAGAATCAATAGCAATGCTTCTCAAACTCTTTCAAAAAATAGAAGAGAAGGAAAAACTTTGTAACCCATTCTATGAGGTCAGCAGTACTCTGATACTAAAGCCAGATAAAGACATCACAAGAAAAGGAAATGTAGACCAACCACTTTGAATATAGATGCAAAAATTCTCAACAAAATATCAGCAACATGAATCTAGCAACATATTAATAGAATTATATATCATGACCAAGTAAGATTTATCCCAGGAATGTGAGAGTGGTTCAGAATACCAAAACCAATCAATGTAATGTATCACAGTAATAAAAGGAGGTGGGGGGAACTCGTGTGAACATCTCAATTGATGTGGAAAGCATGTGGCAAAATCCAACACCTTTTCATAATGAAAACACTCAAAAACTAGAATGGGAAGTGAATTTCCAAAACATGGTAAAGGACATTTATGAGAAACTCTTGACTGACATTACACTTAATGGTGTAGACAGAAAGTTTCCAACCTAAGATCAGGAATAAGACAAGGATGCCCATATCTTGCCACTTCTGTTGAACATTGGAACTCTCGTGCAGTGCTGGTGGGAATGTAAAATGGTTCAGCTACTATGAAAAACAGTTTGGTGGTTCCTCAAAAAGTTAAATCTAGAATTACCATATGACCCAGTAATTTCACTCTGATGTTTATGCACAAAAGATTTTAAAACAGGTGTTCAAAAAAAAACTTATATACAAATATTTGTATCATTAGTATTTACAATAGCCAAAAGGTAGAAACAACCTGAAATCCTTCAGTGGGCTCATAGATAAATGAAGAGTGGTATATCTGTACAGTGGAATATTACTCAACCATAAAAAGTAATGAGGTTCTGATACATGCTACAACATGGATAAAATGAAACTTCCTGAAATGTACTTCTTCTTCAGTACAGTGAAAACTAGTCTAGAATTCAAGAATTGGACCAGAAGAATACTGATAATGAGAAATATTTCATTATTGAATATATAGAGCTTTAGGTAGAAAGATTCTTTAGAAAAAATACATTTTAATTTGGACATTTTTCTAAAACCTTAATAACATCAAATATGAAATAGTTTTACTCCTTGCATTTTATATTGTCTCACCAGAAACTGCTAAACTGAAATTAGAGAAATAACTCTCAAATTATTTTCAGTAAACATTTTTTTTGATAGCAGCACTCTCTAGAAAAGACTATCATTAAAACAGTATTGGTTTACTATCCCCTCAAAAAATTTCAAATCGTTTGAAACAAATTTTAAATTTCTCTTAATTTACCATGAAGTATAAAACCCATTTCCTATTAGAATTTTGCTATGTTCATCTCTTATATAGTACCATTAATATGTATAGTAAGTTTCACCACAAATATTTAAAATTCAATATTAAAACATCACCTAAAATTTGTTTTACTAACTTTAAGTACAACCTTCCTTTATTAATTGATTGCTTCTTTCCCGTCATGAAGGAGCAGAACTTCTTTCACAAAAGAGCTGAAAGATCTGAGCGTTGCTACACCAGTGAAAGAGGTCATACCAGAAGAATTGAGAGGTAAAGTTGTACCTCATACTAGAAAAGTATAATTATATTTAAAAGCTCATTGGCTTTTCATTTATACATTTCTCATTTTCACAAGAATCATGTATAAGAGTTTTGTAATCCTTATGAGTGACTAATAGAGGAAAGAGTCTCTATTGTTTGATTAAATATTTATTCAACAAATATTTATTCATTACGGTACTGTACCATATACTGCTCTAGGTCCTGAGTATATAATTATCCCTGCCCACTTCTCAAGAATGTAACTGTAATTCAGTGCTGTCCCGTAGGACTTTCTGTGATAATAGAAGTGTTCTATATCTCACTGTCCAATAGGGTAGCTACTAGCCACATACAGCAGTTGAGCACTTAAAATATGGCTAGTGAGACTGAGAAATTTAATTTTTAAGTTTAACTTTAAGTTACATTTAAATGTAAATTAGTTACATGTGGTTCATGGCTACCATATTGGACATCACAGCTCTTCTATATATATAAATTAAGACTAATATTCTTTTCAAAATTTCCAAATGTAAATGTATAATAATTTATATACTGGTATAAAATTTGTGTTAAAATTACTTCAACATATTTGACTATATCCTTGACATTAAACACTTCCTCCTACCTTTGCCACAAAAATTTGTTGAACACCTTCCTTTAGAGAAGGATAACCAATAAACTTAGGACTTTTTAGAAGCATGAATATTTTGTCATTTACTGCTGTCATTCATAGTGAGACTCTGTTTTTACTATTTTCCATTTATAATGAAAATGAAAACCTGATTCATTACTTCTTAATTTTTCAAATGACAGATTCTAGGAGAAAATATCAATGTATTAATGGTCACAGTAACAGTTAAATAAACTACAATTATGTTTATTATAAACATGTATATTTGACTCTAAAATACAAGACAGTATCAGGATGAGGAAGATTTGTGGTAATTACGTGTTTATGCTAATAAAAAATGTAGGTGGTTTCTCACTCCATATGAAACAGTAAAAATAATTGAGATGGTATTCTGCAAAAAAATTCAGAGAGATATTAAATAGAATGAATTGGATACACCTTAAGTTATACACAAAACTTTCCATTTTCCAATGGAAAATTAATGTCTTTATTGTCCAAAAGTAAAACAAAACAAAATAAAACAAAGATCTGTCAGCCACCTTTCTTCTTGATCCAGTTTCACTGTTTTACCTCCAGCCCCAGCTCTTTGGAGGCTTTGCCTTTTTTGACACTTTGTGTTTGTTTATGTCTTCTTGTCATGTCACATTTTGGCAAAAGCCAATGTTCACAAGTATAAATCTCACCAGAATGGGACTCATATCCATCTTTCGAACTGATCTACCTCCAGGGAGAGAGCATACTGCGTAGAACATAACAGGCTCTCTACCCATTTCTTGCATAAATAGATGAATGAATACCCATGTTAATCATTTTGTTAATATTAAACCGTATCATTCCAGAGCTGTGAACCAAGAATCACAAATATCTCTCATAAGGGAGTTAATTTATATTGTAACTGACTAAATACAATTTGGAAATGACGATGAATTTCTGGCAAGGCTAACTAGGGATGTTGTTATCTGATAAGGTAAAGAACATAAAGTGTCTTGTTTCTAGGAACCTCTGAGGATTTTCAGTATTTATCCGATAAATATTAGATAAATATTAGATAAAGCATTATGGTTTGCTTTTCTCATAGAATGGGAGGAAACACAAGCATAATTTCAAAATAAAGCTCTATAATACAGCTTGTGAATAGAACATGTGTTTTTCCCTCAGAAAAAAATGTGCATGAAGGTATTGGTTGAGACTTAGCTATTCTAATTATTTTATAAAATATTTATTTCAAAATCTGTCTTCAAAGGTTATAATTAATGTTATGATTGTATTATAATAAAACTGTCTTTAAAAGGCTAATTCACTTTTCTACAGTTCTCATAGTAAATATATAAATATTAAAAAGATGGCAACACGGCTAGTACCCCTGTTCCCACCGTCCAGCTTATTGGCTGATTCATTAACCAATGTGAATACATATTTCTTTTTTAAGATGAAAAGTGTCCAGAATTAAAGCAGGAAATGGAAAGATTGCTATCAGAGGCCATCCACCTCATTAAAAGTCTAGAAACTGATCGTGCAGAAGCTGAAGAAGCTTTAAAACAACAAAAATCAAGAAAGAAAAGGATTAGCGTGCAAATTGATTCTTGGTCAATCTGGAAACGTCAAGAAATCCCGTTAGCTGTGCAGAAAGGTAATAATAAGGATTTTTCATATTGCCGTTTACTTTGTTGGAGAGGCGTGGATGATTAATTGAAGCTCTGAATTAAAAAATTACCTCTGTTTAGAGTGACCATATTATTCTGCATGCAAACCAATGCATATTTGAAAGATACTATTAATAATAATGCTGAGTTTACAGACATAAATTGGGGCTGCACTGAGCAAACCTGGACCTGCTGTCATTTGGTGTTTGTTGGAAATGCCATTGAACTTGTGGTACCCAAGGGTCATGCAAACATTTGGTACATATTTCCCATAATGACTACAATATTTCAGTCACGAGAAATTTAAAGTGATTGCCAGTTGGTGGCATCAGCCACATCTTTAAATCTCGGAAAATGAGAGAATTCTAAGTGATATTTTAGGAACATATATGCATCTTCTTTTGAGAATTCAATAGTAAATTTGCTTTGGGAACTTCTAGCAAGCAAAGAAACTTAGGATGTTTCCAAGAGTCATGCAGGTAACATGTTTAGAAAGGAAACTCTGTCTTTTAGATTACAGAATGGAGGGACTTGTGGTCAAGTATTAAATAGTCTAAAGGTGTTGGATTTTTCATTTCCAAATACTGGTTCATCAAGCATGCCAGACTACCTGATCCTACCTGAGGCTGCAAGCTTTTTATGTTATCATAGGGTAACAATTTTAATTCAGGATTCACATGCTTTAGAAATGGGTTATATTAGGGTTCCCATATAACCCATGATTTAAGCCAAGACACCTTTGAGCGAAAAAAGGATGCTATTAATTATTATTCTGGTACAATAGCCATTAATTCAAATTATGTCAGACTCCACCCATACACATACCTTTATTATAATGTTATAAATCTTCTAAAGCTGTAGTCTCCCAAGTATAGTGTACCACATTTCAGGGAGCTGCAGGAAAAGATGAGATGGTTCCTCAATTACGTTCTTTTAATAAAAGAAATTAAATGTAGGTTTAATGCCTGCTTCCACCTTTTAAAGTAATATGAAGCTCACAGCTTAAACTCTCCCTTTGTTCACTCCCTTCTGGAGCTCAGAGCTCAGGAAGCAGAAAATGGGCCCAGAGCCTAGGCTGGGACTAAATTTAATTCAACCTTTGTCTATGCTCTCTGTCACCCTTTACTAAAGAGCTAACTATATAAAAATTATGCAAAACTCAGGTAACAGTAGACCTTTTTCTACCGACATTTAAAGTAATGTATTTTATAAAATATTTGGTGTCAACAGCTGTTCATAAAAATAAATAATTCGTTTGGGCTTGGAGTGAGTTTGCTCTGATTCATAAGGTTTTTGAATAGGATTTGTGATGTGCATATGCTACTAATGTAATAGCATAGGTATATAATTTATAAGTGTGTACATACATACATATATATTGGTGTTTTAGAGGCAACTGAGGCTGCAGTAGGGTCAGAATAGTCATCGGGATCCCAGTAGATTGTTGAGTGGATTCATTTTCACATCCACAGAGAGCCATCTGCCATTTTCCTAATTGTTTGAGAGGCTCTTCCTTGTCAATGGTAGTAGAAAAGTCGGGAATAGGGGAGGGATAAATTGGAAGATTGGGATTGACATATACACTACTATATATAAAACAGATAACTAATAAGGACCTACTGTATAGCACGGGGAACTCTACTCAATACCCTGTAATGGCCTATATGGGAAAAGAATCCAAAAAAGAAGAGATATATGTATATGTATAACTGATTTCACTTTGCTGTATACCTGAAACTAACACAACATTGTAAATAAAAAATTATAAAAAAATAAAAATAAACATAAATTAACCCCCACCCCAAGAAAATGAAAGTCAATGTTGAGGGCTGACTTTCTTTAATTTTTTGCCAATCAAGTTATATGTAATCTCATATACCCTTTATAAGAGTGCTTAGATATTATAGTTTGGGGTCTATATGGAGTTCTACTTAAGGATTTACCAAAATAAAATTGAGATACATGCCTGCACATTCTAGGAGCCTAATAAATGCATTTTGAACAATGATGTATACCCTTGCCGTTGCTTATAATTTATTGTTTGAGTTGCCTTTTATTCAATGTTAGTAAAGATCTACTTAAAAATCTGAAATTTATGTTCATCTGCTTTATTTTATTTAAGTAGCTAACGTATGCAATGAAATTTAGCTTTATTATCACTGTGTGTTTCTTAAGTGCCTTCTGTTTGTAACATATTACTGAAAAGTTTATGTGCTTTCAGGAATATGCTGCAATTATATTGATATATTTAGGATATAATCTCTAAATATTTTGAATTTGTTTACAAACTCTAAATTTATTTATTTTTACAGTCTGTTTAGATTCTCGAAGTCTCTAGCATACGTGGCAGGAAAAACTTCTAATTTCCATAACAGCCTTACCATTAAGTACAATGTGTGTAAAGGTTTTGATAATTTGGGGGGGTAACTTTACGGAAATTTACTTCTTTCTAGATGTCTTGTGGTTCCTCCTCCAGATCCATCCATCCCCCTAACTACCTCACCCATGCTTGTGACTTTTGTTTTGTGGCCCATGAGGGTGATTTATAATAGACTGCATAAAAGATATCTTTTGCACTCTGTCCTCCTTCTGGGTTCAGCCAATGGAAATCAGGGGCAAGAGACCATAGGAGATGATGGAGAAGAGTAAGGCTGAGGTATTGTACCTCTGACTTCCTTTCTGCTTGGTCACTTGCACCCCTTTCCCAAATGACAGCCCTTGGCACTCGATATGCATCTAATAATAGAGTAAGTGCCTCTTCTTTTCCCTACCAAAAAAGATAACCAGAAATAAGTTTTTCATCATGAATTAGGTGCTGTATGAACCTATAAATTTAAAAATTGGATGTGCATAGCAATGTTTCCTTATAAAATAAGAATACATATATTATACCCAAGCAGCATCTGAAGGCACAAATAAACTAATGACTCAGATTCCCCTGGTACTCCCGTTGTTCCTGCTTCTGTAAATTCCCTGTCTTTTCCTTAACTTACATTTATGGCTCCGTGTACTTCCTTATGACCATCTAATGGGAGAGAAAAACAATCACAGCCCTGGTTTATGAAAGGTTTGAATGGTACGTTGATATAATTTGGGGAGCTACTGTATTACAATCTCAGTATGGAAAAGGTGGAGGCAAAATCACCTTGAAGAAGAAATGGCCTGAGGTATAGATGGGAAGTGGCAAAAGGGATTGCATAGTGGTCAGGGACTTAGAAAGAACATGAATGTAAGACCGGTGGAAGGAAGTCTATGAGAGTTTTGGGGATTAACGTTTCAAAAGGATGGGATGTGAAGATAATTGTGTCCCATATAAATGCTCACAAGAGTGCCTCTGCTATGGAGGAAGATCCGAACAGTTAATAGAATGTTAAATATTCTGATTTTGGTTTTTTTGACATTGTTTCGTCATGTGAATTAATCAGCTATTACTACAACAATTATTTGTAACAAGTCACTTTGGAACTCAGTTGCTTACAACAATAATCTTTTTTTTTTTTCCCACTCATGGGTCTGTGTGTTGGCTAGGGAGGATTTCTTCAGGCTGCAGATATAATGGGCTTGACTCAAGACTGTGTTGGGTTCAGGTGAGCTTCATGTTTCTCTCATTCTCACTGGCTAGCAGCTCTGAGGGCCATGGTTTTCACGTGGCAAGTGAGGAGAGTACAACATAGTGAGTAAAAAGATAGGATGCCCCTCAAGATGTTAGCTCAAAACTGGCATACTTTCACTGTTATTCACATCGTTTAGTCAAAATAAGTACCATGTCTGAATCAAATGAGTGTGACAAGAAGCTACCTTTAATCCAAGGGGGAGGTAGTGAGCAACAGTTTGGTCTGTCACAGCTTGCTTCTGATGACTCTCCCTGATACTGAGTTGTTTTTTCTGTGGTTTCTACATATTTTATAGTGAACTCATCTTCCTCTGTTTGTATTATATTTTCTATGGAAGTCAGTAATCCTTTGACTGCTTTTTTGCCTCTGTTAGGATCCTAGAAGTTTTATTGGTTCTTGACTAGTAAATTAGACCATACTAATTTCTTAGCTTGACTTTGATATCTAAATCTTCATAAGTTTCAAGTTTGGCTTTTTTATTTCTTTGAAGTCATTCTTTTTCTATCCAGGGCCCAGTTAATGAGTATTCTATTCATGGCATCCAAGTCCAAAGTTGTCAACATATTTTTAATAGCTAAATCAGTTTATTTAATGGTTTTGGGTCTCTTTTCTCTGTCTTCTTGAGTCAGTTTTGATAATTTGTGTCTTCTAAGGAATTTGTCCATTTCATTTTAGTTGTCTTATTTGCTGGCCTAATCTTGTTCCTAAAATTCTCTTATAATTTTAATTTCTATAATAGCAGTAGAGACAACATTTCTTTCATTCTTGATTATGGTAATTTGTACTTTCTCTCTGTATTTTTCTTGGTCTACCAAAAGTTACATCAATTTTGTTGATCTTTTAAAAAAGTCAATTTTTGCTTTTCTTGATTTCTCTATTGTTTTTCAGCTTTGATATAATTGATTTCTTCTCTGATTCCCTTTCTCATGCTTGCTTTGGGAATAATTTAACCTACTATTTCTCTTTTCATGAAGTAGAAGCGTTGATTTTTTTTTTGATACCTTCTTTTCTAGAATAGGTATTTAAGAACTGAATTTACTTTTAAGAACTGTGTCAGGGCTTCCCTGGTGGTGCAGTGGTTGAGAGTCCGCCTGCTGAGGCAGGGGACACAAGTTCGTGCTCCAGTCCGGGAAGATCCCACATGCCACGGAGCAGCTAGGCCTGTAAGCCATGGCCGCTAAGCCTGTGCATCCGGAGCCTGTGCTCCGTAACGGGAGAGGCCACAACAGTGAGAGGCCCACGTACCGCAAAAAAACAACAACAACAAAACAAAAACAAAAAAAAAGAACTGTGTTAGTTGCATTTCATAAATGTTCATATGCTGTGAGTTTATTTTTAATTAGGTAAAAAATATTTTTAAAATTCTTTTGTGATTTCTTTTTGGACCTATTATTTATTTAGAAGTTGCTATTTAATTTGCAAATATTTGGGGATTTTTCAAATTTTTTCCCCAATTTTTTTTGTCGATTTCTAATTTAATTTTTTGTGTTTAGAAACATTTCAATCACATTAAAATTATTTAGAATAAAAATTGCCTAGCATTTAATCTATCTTGGAGAATATTCTGTGTGTGGTTGAAATTAATGTGTATTCTGCTTTTGTTAGGTGCAGTGTCTGTAAATGTGTTAGGTGAAATTCCTGAAACCCTAATATCCTTTGCTTCCCATTTTAATATATCTGTTTGGTATAGGAGACTGAGGAGAAAGCCTAAGGCTCACCCAAATGACAAGTCCAATAAGAAGTCATTACATGAAGCTGAGGATCCAAAGGTTTCCATCCCCAGCATAAGTGTGAATCATGAATAAACCTATTGCTCAGATTGAATAGTAAAGAAAGTTGCTTGTTTCACTTAGCAGAGGAAAGCAAACAATATTCCAAGAATTCTTAATGTACTGATCCAAATGGATTTGTGACTGAAATTCCTGCTGTCTGTGTATCTGAAAATACACAGTGGAGAATGTCATTTAAATGTTCTGTGGGTTGGTAGTAATAAAGCTAGGCATCTTCAGGAGCAAAGACAGATTTTTTTCTGGAAGATTGAAAATTCAATCTAGATATCAGGGAACTTTCTCAGATAGGGTTTCAAGATAAAAAATAGTTCAATATCAAATATCATAAAACACAAAGATGCAAATTCAATGAGTGTGAGCTGGTAAAAACAGCAGAATCTTACTCAAAAAGTTTTCAGATATTGAACATGAGATTATAAAATGAGTATGTTTACTATGTTTCAAGAAATAAAAAGAGAAGTTTGAAAGTAAAAGCAAGGACTAAGAGACTATTTTTTAAAGAAAGCAAAAGTGGAAATAAAAAAGACTTCCTAGAAATTAAAATATATTATTCAAAATTAATAACACAGTGGTTGGTTAAATGGTTTGTTAGACTAAGGAAGAGAAAAATAATATCTGTAAACTTGGAAGAATTTGAATAGAATGCATCGCAGGTACACAAGGAGAAGGAAAATATAAATAAAATATTTAAAAGCATAGAGTATAAGATGAGAAAGTATGATGAATATCTAATAGAAGATCAGCATGGAGATAATGATGGTAATACTTAACAAGATGGTGACTGACTTTTTAAAACAAAAATGCTACTTTCGGGCTTCCCTGGTGGCGCAGTGGTTGAGAGTCCGCCTGCCGATGCAGGGGACACGGGTTCGTGCCCCGGTCCAGGAAGATCTCACATGCCACGGAGTGGCTGGGCCCGTGAGCCATGACCACTGAGCCTGTGTCCGGAGCCTGTGCTCCGCAACGGGAGAGGTCACAACAGTGAGAGGCCCGCGTACCGCAAAAAAACCCCACAAATGTTACTGTCTAATTAGGATAAACAAAGTAAAAGGGAATGGTGTCAAATATTGCACAAATTCAAGAAATTAGAAAACATTTAGAACTGTATCATTAAATCTTACTAAAATTATCTTCACATGAGTGAAAAAAGCTAAATTATTATTTAAAGGAAAATAAATAGCGTTTATAATATCAGAAAAGAAGATGGATTCATAGTTATTGAAATATATGACTTCAGAATTTAGAAAAATAAAATAAAATAAATACAAAGGAAAAAAACAGAAAACCAATTACACAATTGTTAAATAATGAAATATATATAATTCCAAAGATATGCAGAACTACATGTTGATCAATAAAAAAAGAATAATAAAAAAAAAATGGAAAACCAGTGGCAAAATTAATCAAGAACACAGAGAAAATATATGAGTAAATCCAATTAGAAATTAAAATGGAATCTAAAAATGTAGCAGTGATTAATAATAAGGAAGATATTCAGAGCAAATCTCTTAGAATATTATTGAAATTTTGAGGAACTGGATAAATTCACAGGAAAAATGGATTGATGAATAAATAGATAACCAAAATATACATATATGCCTTTGACTTAATAGCTAAAAATCCTTCCCTGCAAAATATGTACATATATACATACATACTAGGGCAATAGAACTTTACATGCAATTTCAAACTTCCACAAGATCATAGAGAACAGAAATAAAAGAAACTACAACTGATATAAGAAGCTAGCATAAATTATAAAGCAAATTGGACGAGGACAGTACAAATATGGAAAATTATAAGCCCAAATCACGAGTATATATGCAAAGTATCTTCAGTGAATACAACAGCAAAACCCATCAATAAGTTTATTTTTAAAAAGATGCAAAGAGCCCCAAGCTAGCCAGTCTAATTTTATTCCAAGAGTTCAAGGTTAGGCTAACCTTAGAAATTTAACAGCATAAGGAGGAAATATTTTATATAGTTTCTCTAAAATTGTCCTAGTCTGTTAATTGACATTTAATTTAATTTATAATTTATATTTATTTTATTTGAGGGAAATTTCCATATTTATTACTTCAAATTTTTTTATACAGAACAGAAAATTTTTATCCATTTATTCAAATTCTCTTTTCTATTGTTTGATAGCATTTTGTCATTTTCTTCCTATAGGCCTTGCACAACTCAGGTTTATCACTAAATCTGTGTGTTTTAATTTGTTTTAATTTTACTGTTGTGAGATTATTCTGTTTTCAACATAATCTTTATTTTTGTGGATAAACTTTTTTCATATATTAATTTTATATGAGTTATTTTTATAATTTTCAGGTGATTTTTATATAGTTTAATCCCTTTGATGGTGAGTGAAGAAAGCAATATATTTTTAGTGCAATACTAAAATAACTTATTTTAGGGACTTACCTGGCGGTCTAGTGACTAAGACTCCATGCTTCCACTGCAGGGGGCACAAGTTCCATTCCTGGTCAGGGAACTAGGATCCTGCATGCCATACGGCATGGCCAAAAAATAAAATAAAATAGTAACTTATTTTAGATTTAGTAAGATTCGCAGATAAGTAATTTCTTAAACTAAAATATTTCATATTTATTATCAAATAAAGATGTCCTTCTGGAGCTTTTGTTTTAAAATTTGATTTTCTTTTTTATTTTATCATCATATGTCTAGAACACGAGGCCTATTTGAAAGATATTGTAGAACTACGATGGCACCTTGAAGATAAAACTCATCGACTAAAACGTTTGGAGGAGGAAAAGGAGAAATTAGAAGAAGCTAATGCAAAGCTTCAAGCAGACGTAGACTACATGATTAAACATCGCCCTCTACTGCTTACAAAGCGAGACCAGGAACTTGTAGCTCTGAAGGAATATTATCAGAAAAAAACTGAGGTAAAGGAATAAATGAATGGATTTGCATTTTACAGATTGTTTCTTAGTTATAAAAATGTCAACTATAAGAAGTTAACATATCTTTCAAGGGTTCATTCTCATTGAAAATTGACCTGCTTTATTTTCTAAAGGAATTATCAAGTGACACACAGTACAGTTGATTGATATTCATTTAAACTTTTCCCATACTTTTAAACTTAGGAATATTAATAATACTTAGTAGTCTACTAATACGATTTTGGAGATTTAACACATTATGGTATTATTTGAAGCCGTAAATCAAACTTAGAAAGAATGTCATCAATTTCATTGTTGATGAAAATACGTAACTGACATGAGCAGCCATGATCATGTTCCTCTCTATGTACCTGTGAATTTTTCTTGACTGTATATCTAGTGGAGTATCTACTGAGTCATGGGTTATATACATTTTCAACTTCATTAGATAAAATCACATTGCTCTCCAAAGTGTCTCTGACAGCTTATATTCCTAAAGTAGTAGCAGTGCTGGAGACGTCCCATTTCTCCACTGTGGACAAGAATTCTAGTAGTATCATTTTTTCTTAATAATAGCCCCCTTATTTAGTTGGATGGCAATGTGTCAGGCTAAAAGTCATCCCCCAAATTGCCTTTACTCATGGTATTTCTAATAAGATGTAGGTAGGAGTTATATAGGGGTTTTTTTTAGGAAAGCTTCTTGAAATGGACTGACTCACTCAGAAGTAGCACCCTTAGCCATCTCCTAAACTTACGGCAACCCAGATATGATAGCTGCAGCTCTGATTCGATTTTATAGCACAAAGCAACCTTGGGAATGGAACCCAGATCCAGAATGGCTGAATAGAAAGGCAGAAGATACCTTGTATCTATTTCTGGGAGAGAAAAATAAACTATAATCTTGTTTCTTTGACTTATTTTTGCTATAGCCAAACCCAGTCCTAACTGATCCACCTCACATTTTTGTCAACATTTTTATTGTCATACTTTAAAGTTTGTCAATAGGTTTGTGAATTGGTATCCCTTTATTATTTTAGTGTGTTTTTCCCCAATAGTGGACATAGGCATTTCTGAGTCAGGGGTAGCAGGGTTGTTGAGCAGCTGGAAGACCATGCTTGGTAATGGGAGGAAAATATGAAAATGCATTCTAGCAGATCAAGAAAATAGCAACCTTTGCGTAGAGCTTATCAGAGTCACTGCGATGATTAATTTTTTGCGTCAACTTGGCTGGGCCAGGATGCCCAGGTATTTGATCAGACATTATTATAGATGTTTCTGTGAAGCAGTTTTTTGGATGAGATTAACATTTAAATCAATGGACTTTTAATAAAGCAGATAGGCAAGAAAAATAAATAAAAGGCATCCAGATTGTAAAGGAAGAAGTAAAATTATCTCTATCTGCAGAGGACATGATCTTACATATAGAAAATTATGAAGAATTCACAAAAAAAACTATTAGAGCTAATAAACAAGTTTAGTAAAGTTGGAAGATGCAAGCTCAACACACAAAACTCAGTTGTATTTTCATATACTAGTTTTGAACAATCCAAAAATAAAATTAAGAAAACAGTTCTACTTAATACCATTAAAAATGATAAAGTAGGATTAAATTTAATCAATAAAGTGCAAGACTTGTTCACTAAAAACTATAATATTTTGCTGAAATAAATTAAATTAGACCTAAATAAATAGAAAGATAATCCGTGTTCACGGATTTTACTTAATATTGTTAATATGTCAGTGGTACCCAAAGCTATCTTCAGATTAAATGCAATATCTGACAAAGTCTCAAGATCTTTTTGCAGAAATTGAAAAGCCTGTTCTAATATTCATACGGAATTGCATGGGATCACAAAAAGCCATAACAGTCTTGGAAATGAAGGACACCTTAGAGAACTCACACTTTCTGATTTTAAAACTTAGTACAAAGCTGTAGGAAGCAAAAAAAAGTGGCATTTGCATAAATACAGAAAAGTAGAGAGTAGAATTGAGATTGCAGAAATAAACCCATTTATCTATGGTTAATTGCTTTTGACAATGGTGCCAAGACCATTTGTGGAGAAAGAGTAGTCTCTTCAACAAATGGTGCTGGGACATTGGATATCCACATGCATTCAAAAGAGTAAAGTTAAGACCCCTACTTCCCAGCACATACACACGTTAATTAAAAATGGATCATAATTCTACATGTAAGAGCTAAAACTATAAAACTCTTAAAAGAAAACTTAGGGGTAAATCTTCATCACCTTGAATTTGGAAATGGTTTTTTTAGATATGACACTAAAAGCATAAGTGACATAAGAAAAAATCGAGAAATTGGACTTCATCAAAATTAAAACCTTTTGTGCATCACAGTACACTACCATAAAAGTAAAAAGACAACCTACAGAATGAGAGAAAATGTTGCAAATTATATATTACAAAAGGTGTAGTATCCAGAATATATAAAGAACTTTTATAATTCAACAACCAGAAAAGACAAACAACCCATTTAAAAATGGGCAAAAGACTTGAGTAGACATATCTCCAAAAGACATAGAAATGGGCAGCAAACACATGAAAACATGGATGCTTAACATCATTAGTCATTAGGAAAATGCAAACCAAAACCACGAGATACCACTCATACCCATTAGGATAAAGTTAAAAATAAAGTGTAAGATAACCAGTTTGGGTTAGGATGTGGAGAAACTTGAACCATGGTACTCTGCTGGTGGGAATGTAAAATGGTAGAGCCATTGTGGAAAACAGTTTGCTGTTTCCTCAAAAAGTAAAACAGAATTACCATATGCTTTAGTAACTCCACTCCAAGGTATGTACCCTCAAATAATTGAAAACTGATGTTAAAAAACAAACAAAAAGGGCTTCCCTGGTGGCTCAGTGGTTGGGAGTCCGCCTGCCGATGCAGGGGACGCAGGTTCGTGCCCCAGTCCGGGAGGATCCCACATGCCGCGGAGCGGCTGGGCCTGTGAGCCATGGCTGCTGAGCCTGCGCGTCTGGAGCCTGTGCTCTGTGGCGGGAGAGGCCACAGCAGTGAGGGGCCCGCGTATCGCAAAAAAAAATAAAAAATAAAAAACCCTTGTATGTAAATGTTCATAGCAGCACTGTTCAGAACAGACAAAGGTGAAACAATCCAGTGCCCTTCAACTGATGAATGACTAAACAAAATGTAATACATCCACACCATGGAATATTATTCAGCCATAAAAAGAAATGAAGTACTGATGTATGTCACAACATGGGTAAGCCTTGAAGCATTATGCTAAAAGAAACCAGGTACAAAAGATCACATATGATTTCGTTTACCTGAATTATCCAGAATAGGTAAATCCATAAAGATAGAAAGCAAATTCATGATCGCTAGAGGGTTGGAGAAGTGTAAGATAGTGTTTTGTTTGTAATATAGCTTTGTTTTGTTTTGTTTTATTCTGCTGTCTTGACTGAGGTCCTGGCTAAAGGCCTGCTGAAGCAACCCAACAGACCTCTAGCCAATGTGCTTGAGCCTTAATACATTGCTACTTGCAAACTAAGCTCAAAGGCTCAACGTGACCTTCAAATTCAACAAGCAGCTTAGTCTCATAACACCGTGGAGCCACAAAAATATTATTAACATCAACCTAGGAGAGTATCCATGTGGGAAGGTTGTACCAGTCCCACACTGAGCCCGTCCAAGAGCTTTCCTTGGAGATGAATTTGCCTCCTATGATATCACCAATGCCCCCAACACTGAGACCACCACCCCAGCAATACCTACGGGACAAATTGGACACAGGACATTATTTATTGCTTTTCTTCCTTTGATAGTAGAAATTCTATTGTGTTTCCTGAGCTCTTTGTTTGCTTATCCCATCATCTTGGTATAATCCTGGCTGTCTGCCAAAGGCTCTACCCCTACCTTCCTGTGCCTAAAGGAAAATCTTGTAGAGGTTACTAATATCTGTGCTATTCTAGAAATTAATGGGCACATAGGGACAGTTTTATGTCCTCCCCTTCCAAATCTGTATACATTTTGCTGTATTATATTGCCTTTAGTAAGGCTAGGACCTTTGCTGGCTGAGATCTCCACTACAATGCTGACTAGAGGGAGTAATATTTGGCATCATTGTCACATTCCCAGTTTCAAAGGGGAAGAATTAAATTTTTTTTTTCTATTAAGATGTTACATGGTGCTAGACTTGATTTGCTAATTATTTGTTTAGGGTTTTAAATCTAAATTCATGAATAAGAAGGTCACATAATTATTTAATAATGTCCTTGTCAGGTTTGGGTTTTAAGGGTTTGCTAGATTTTTAAAGGTAACTTGGGAGTATTTCTTCTTTTCCTATTATCTAGAAGAGTGCGAAAGACTAACATTATTAATTAGCATTTACTATTGAAGCCATCTAGCTAAAGTTTTCCAGTTTTGTTTCTTGTTTGTTTTGGAAAGGTTTTTAATTACAAATTCAGTTTCCTCAATAAGACTGTTCAGTTATTCTGTTTCTTCCTGTGTCCATTTTGGTTAGTTGTAGTTTTCTAAGAATATGTCCATTTCATCACAATTTCAAATTTTGTTGGAAGACTTTCTTAGTATCCTCTTATCTTTTCTATAGTCTATAGAATATGTAGTGCTTTCCTTTTTCATTCCTGATATTTACTTGTGCCTTCTCTTAAATGTTATATATTTATATAAGTTTATAACATGATATATCTTCTTCTGTATACACGATAACCATCCATCACCATACAGTTGACCCCCTTTACCCACTTCTCCCTCCCCTTCCCTTCTGGTAACCACTACTCTGTTTTCTGTATCTACATGTTTCTTTGGTTTGGTTTGGTTTGTTCACTTATTTTGGAGTTTTTTGTTTGTTTTTTACGTTTCACATATGAGTTAAATCACATGATATTTGTCTTTCTTCATCTGACTTACTTCACTTAGCATAATACCCTCAAGGACTGTCCATGTTGTCACAAATGGCAAGATTTCTTTCTTTTTTTATGGTTGAGTAGTATCCGTTTTATAGATATATATACATGTGTGTGTGTATGTGTGTATATATATACCACATCTCTTTATCTCTTCATCCATTCATCCCTTGATGGGCACTTAGGTTGTTCCATATCTTGGCTATTGTAAATAGTGATGCAGTGAACATTGGGGTGCATATATATTTTCAAATTAGTGTATTCATATTCTTTGGATTAATACCCAGAAGCAGAATAGCTGGATCATATGTTAGTTCTATTCTTAATTTTTCTGAGGAATCTGCATACTGTTTTCCATAGTGGCTGCATTCCCACTAACAGTTCACAAGGGTTCCCGTTTCTCCACATCCTCTCAACACTTGTTATTTCTTCCTTTTTTGATAATAACCATTCTAATTGGCGTGTGGTAAAATCTCATTGTGGTTTTTATTTTCATTTCCATAATAATTAGTGATGTTGAATACCTTTTCAAGTATGTGCCTGTTGGCCATCTGTATGTCTACTTTGGAAAAAAGTCTATTGCTGTACACCTGAAACTAACACAACATTGTAAATTAATTATATCCCAATAAAAATTTTAAAAAAAGAAACAGGATGGCAGGACACCCCCCCTCCAAAAAAAAGTCTGTTCAACCCCTTTGCCCATTTTTAAAAATTGAAGTATAGTTGATTTACAGTGTTATGTTAATTTCTGGTGTATGGCAAAGTGATTAAGTTATACATACATATACATTCTTTTTTATATTCTTTTCCATTATGGCTTATCACAGGATATTGAATATAGTTCCCTGTGCTATACAGTAGGACCTTGTTGTTTATCCCCTTTGCCCATTTTAAAATTGAGTTGTTTGTTGTTGTTGAGTTATATGAGTTCTTTATATATTTTGGATATTAACCCCTTATTGGTTATATGATTTGCAAATATCTTCTATTCGGTAGGTTGTCTTTTTGTTTTGTTGATGGTTTCCTTTGCTGCATAGACTATGTAATTATGTACACATAAAATCTAGACAAGTCCACAGATGAATTACAGTTGCATACAAAGGTAAAATTTTAAAATCCATACATTACTATATACCAGCAACAAATCTGAAAATAAAATTTATTTTAAAATAGCATTTGTTAGAGCATAAAATAAAACATATCTAGGAATAAATGTAACAAATGATATGCAAAGCCCCTATTCAGAAAACTGAATATTACTGAGAGAAATTTAAAAGTGCTACATATTATTATTAGAAGTATTAGAAGGCTAAATTTTGTAGCATTCGCTCCAAATTGATCTGTAAATTAAATAGTCACAAAATCTCAACAGGTTTCTTTGTGGACCTTGACAATCTAATTCTAAAATGTATGTGGTATATGTATACAATGGAATATAGTTCAGCCTTTAAAAAGAAGGAAGCCTTCCATATGTGACAACATGGAGGAACCTGGAAAACATTATTGTGCTAAGTAAATAAGCAGGTTACAGATAAATACTGCATGATTCCACTTACATGAGGTATCTATAATAGTCACACTCATAGAAGCACAGAGTAGAATGGTGGTTGGTAGGGGCTTGGGGATGGGAAATGGAGAGTTGTTTTTCAATGGATATAAAGATTTAGTTATGCGAGATGAGTAAGTTCTAGAGATCTGCTGTACAGCATAGTGCCTACAGTTTACTGTGTTGTACACTTAAAATTTTGTTAAAAGATAGATAATCATGTTAAATGTTCTTATCACAATAAAATTAATACAATGAAATAAAAATTAATGAAAATTACTGCTGTTTTTGGGAGGCTACTGCCTCATATAGATCCACCACTCGGCCCCTGGGTAAAGGACTGCTCCTTCCTTAGTACCTTGTTCTACTCCTCTCCCTCCAACTTTCCAACAGGACATCCTGAACTGGAATTCCTTCCAACCATGACCACTACAACCACCCTTTCCCTTTAGTCTGATAGAGAAGAGAGACCGGGAGAGAGAAGGGAGTATGTTTATGATATCTAATAATTA
Source organism: Phocoena phocoena (assembly GCF_963924675.1). NCBI lineage: Eukaryota > Metazoa > Chordata > Mammalia > Artiodactyla > Phocoenidae > Phocoena > Phocoena phocoena. The sequence goes on from NC_089231.1 coordinate 42,415,884, forward strand.
ATGAAAACAATAAAAATGGAATATTTTGGACCCTTGCATTAAGATAGTAATGGTTATTCATGAGTGAGATTATAGGTAATTTATAAAATTTTCTTTTTTCATCTGTGTTTTCTGATTTTTCTACAATATTTGAACAATAAAAAGTCATAGTTTTTGTAGGTAAAAAAATAATGATTTTATTTTGGTCATGTTAACTGGAATATTAAAGTCATTTTCTTCAGTAACTTTTCTACATCTCTAATATTCATGCCTCTCAGGGTAAAAGAAACCTGAAACTACTGTGCTAAACAATAGACTAAATATTGAAAGAAAATTGATATAAAGAACGTTTATAATCTAAATCAAAACTACTTTAGGGGCTTCCCTGATGGCGCAGTGGTTGGGAGTCTGCCTGCCGACGCAGGGGACGCGGGTTCGTGCCCCGATTCGGGAGGGTACCACATGCCGCGGAGTGGCTGGGCCCGTGGGACATGGCCGCTGAGCCTGCACATCTGGAGCCTGTTCTCCACCACGGGAGAGGCCACAGCGGTGAGAAGCCCACGTACCGCAAAAGAATAGAACAAAACAAAACAAAAAAAACAACTACTTTAACTCCCTTCTCTGATCTTTCTCTTGTCTGATTATTTTAATTAGCCATTAAGTGCATATATTAGCACACATATTTTTATTTCTAGGTAATGGAACTATACAAACAGATTCATGGAGAACATGAAGAAGCTGTAGAAAATCTTGAAAAAGTCAAATTCAAAGCTAAACAAAGTAAAATAGACATGGAAAATGATATTCGTGATGATGAAATAACCATAGAAACCTACAAGTAAGTATTTTTCACAAATGTTACTTATAGCATTTAGAAGTAAAATATTAATTAAAATTATAAGAATTTTAATCTGTATAAGAAATTCAGATAAAGAGAAAAGGAAGAATCTAAATTGCCACATCTATCGTGTTACCAAGTTTATGTATAAATTAAAATGTCTTTTACATATGTAAACTAATTGTGTATAAATTCCTAAAGCAGTATTTTTCTGTGTCATTTTAAAGCTCTTGATACATGTTGCCAAATTGCCTGTGGCTATGCTATAACAGTATATATCCCTGCTAACTATGTGAAAAAGTAACTCTTTGAAAAAAGATTCCAGCGTGGGATATTATAAAAAACAAATTATATAGCCTTGTATTAATTATAAGCATAGCATCTAATTAATTAAACTCATTTTTTTGATTTCTAGTAAAATGTAATATTTTAAATATATATAGATTAATTATATTTTGCATATTATTAATTGACTTTTTATTACATTTCTGATGTATTTATATTTTATGATATTCTTCTACTTCCTCTTGTTGGTTTCAAATTCTTCATGTTTCTGTATGATATAAAATTTTTATTTATTCAAACTGATCAGTGATTTAGTACAGAAAAAGTCATACTCATTATGGAGCTAGAGTCAAGTAAATATAAGCAAAATGAAGAGCAAAAGTTTGTACATCATCCTATGATCTGGATAACATGCACATATTAAGATATTTATATTTCCTCACATCTGATGTTTATTTCAACATGTGCTTAAACATTATTTTTTTAATTGAGATATAGTATAAGTACAATATTATATAAGTTATAGTTATACAACATAGTGGTTCACAATTTTAAAGGTTATACTGCATTTGTAGTTATAAAATATTGGTTACGTTCCCTGTG